>NW_027278496.1:0-189279 GCF_030028105.1 Mobula birostris
ACCTGGGGAGGGGTCACATGTCTACGCTGCTGGCTTTCAAATGCAGGAGGTGGGGAGCTCAGGCCTGACCTCCAACTCACTCTAATCCCTGTCCTTAAACCATATCCTGACCATCTAACTCCCCTCTCTGTCCTCAAAGAATTCCAAAAGATTTATCAGGCAAGATTTCCCCTTAAGGAAACCATGCTGATTATAGCCTATTTGATCATGTGTCATAGGTACCCCAAAACCTCATCCTTAATACTAGTCTCCAACATCTTTCCAATCACCGAAGTCAGGCTATCTTCTTTCTATCTCCTTCCTCAAATAGCAAAATGATGTTTGCAATTTTTCAGTCCCCCAGGACTATTCCAGATTCCAGTGATTCTTGAAAGATCATCACTAATTCTTCCACAATCTTTTCAGCTACCTCTTTTATAACCCAGGGGTGAAGTCCATCTGCTCCAAGTGACTTACCTATTTTCAGATTTTTCAGCTTCCCAAGAACCTTCCCCGAGTAATAGCAATGGCACTCACTTCTGCCGCTGACACTCTTTGTCTTTCTGAGATACTGCTAGCAGCTTCCATAGTGAAGAATGATAGAAAATACTTATTAAGTCCATCTGCCATTTTTGTCCCGCATTACCACCTCTCCAGTGTCATTTTCTAGCAGTCCAAAGTCCACTTTCATCTCTCTTTTACTTTATATTTCTCAAAAAAAGACTTTTGGTATCATCTTTGATATTAATAGCTAGCTTACCTGCACATTTTATCTTTTTTATGGCTTTTTAGTTGCCTCTGTTGGTTTTTAAAAGCTTCTCAATCCTCTACCTTCCCATTAATTTTTGCTTTATCTTACCTTCTCTCTTTGACTTCATTTGTCAGCCATGGTTGCCTCAACCTCCCTTTAGAATGCTCTTCACCTTTGGGATGTATCTTTCCTGCACCTTCTGAATTGCTCCCAGGAATCCCAGCCATTGCTGTTCTGCTGTGATCCCTGCTAATGTCCCCTTCCAATCAACTTTGGCCAGCTCCTCTCTCATGCCTCTGTATTTCCCTTTACTCCACAGTAATACTGATACATCTAATTTTAGCTTCCCCTTCTCAAAGTGCAGGGTGAATTCTATCATATGATCACCGTCTCCTAAGAGTTCCTTTACCTTAAGCTCCCTAATCAAATCTGGGTCATTATATACACCTAATCCAGAATTGCCTTTCCCAGAGTAGGCTCAACCACATCATGATGATGGTGATGATGACGGTGACTCAGACCTGAGAGGCCAGCGATGGGCATTTTCATGCCTTACAAGGCATAGTTCGAAAACCACAAACTGCTCTAAAAGCTATCTTGCAGGCATTCTTTGAAGTTTCTCTCTTGGGACCTAGCACCAAATTGATTTTCCCAATCTACCTGCATATTGAAATCCCCCATGACTTTTATAACCTTGCCCTTTTCACATTCCTTTTCTATCTTTCATTGTAGTTTATAACCCACATTCTGGCTACTTTTCAGGGGGCCTGTATATAACTCCATTTAGGGCCTTTTTACACTTGCTGTTTCTTAAATCCACCCACAAGGATTTTACATCTTCCGATCCTATGTCACCTCTTTCTGAGGATTTGATTTCATTTTTTACCAACAGAGCCACCCAATTCCCTCTGCCTACCCATCTATCCTTTCAATGCAATGTGCATTCTTGGATGTTTAGCTCCCACAATGATCTTCTTTCAGCCACAACATCATACCTGCCAATCTCTAACTGTACTACAAGATCATCTACCTTATTCCTTATGCAGAGTGCACTCAGATATAACACCTTCAGTCCTGCATTGATCGATCTTTTCGATTTTGGCCCGCTGTTACACTTTAACTCATCCCATGAAGGTTGTCTGAATATTGGTAGCACCAACTCACAGAGTTTAAGGCATGAAAACCTGTCTTCTTTTGCTGCCTGTTGTGCTGAGTCTGTTCTGGCAAGATATGGAGAACTATGGTATATCAGGGAGCATTGGCTTACATTCATGGTTTTTGCCCCTTATCCTGGCTGCAGGCTGCATGTGGTCTCTTTGCCAATCCTACCTCCGTGTTAGCTTTTCATTTTTATGAGGAGCTGAACCTGTGGCTGTATTTGAGTGAAGAGATGTGAGGTGTGTCATTATCATTGTTATCTTATTGCTGTTCCTCCACTGCCTTGCAATGTTTCCATATCAGAGATGATAAAGGGCCAGGTTTCAATTGATTATGGGTGTAGTACCTCCTGCAGACGGTGGGGGTTGAAAGACAGGTGAGATATGAGAAGTCAGAGGATTACATCATCATCAATGATCTCAATCCTGTCTTTTGCTTCGTCCAGGATAATAGACAATAGACAATAGGTGCAGGAGCAGGCCATTCGGCCCTTTGAGCCAGCACCGCCACTCACTGTGATCATGGCTGATCATCCACAATCAGTATCCAGTTCCTGCCTTATCCCCATAATCTTTGATTCTGCTATCTTTAAGAGCTCTATCCACCTCTTTCTTGAAAGCATCCAGAGACTTGGCCTCCACAGCCTTCTGAGGCAGAGCATTCCATATATCCACCACTCTCTGGGTGAAAAAGGTTTTCCTCAACTCCGTTCTAAATGGCCTACCCCTTATTCTTAAACTGTGGCCTCTAGTTCTGGACTCACCCATCAGCAGGAACATGCTTCCTGCCTCCAGCGTGTCCAATCCCTTAATAATCTTATATGTTTCAATAAGATCCCCTCTCAGCCTTCTAAATTCCAGAGTATACAAGCCCAGTCGCTCCAATCTTTCCACATATGACAGTCTCGCCATCCCGGGAATTAACCTTGTGAACCTACGCTGCACTCCCTCAATAGCAAGAATGTCTTTCATCAAATTTGGAGATGAAAACTGCACACAGTACCCCAGGTGTGGTCTCACCAGGGCCCTGTACAGCTGCAGAAGGACCTCTTTGCTCTTATACTCAAATCCCCTTGTTATGAAGGCCAGCATGCCATTAGCTTTCTTCACTGCCTGCTGTACTTGCATGCTTGCTTTCAGTGACTGATGTAAGATAGATCTGCAAGATGCATGCAGCAATGGTTGGGGTTGAAATGGATAAGACTAGCAGGTGTTGAGGTAACTGCTTTTGCAGTTGGTTGCAGGCCCTCTGATCAATGAGCTTCAGTCCTGATGAAAGGTTTCAGTCTGAAATATCGACTGTTATTCCCGTCCATAGATGCTGCCTGACCTGCTGAGCTCCTCCAGCACAATGTGTGTATTGCTCTAGATTTCCAGCATCCACAGTAGTGCTTATGTCAATGAGTCTTCTACATTCTGTTTGGCCAATGTGGTTGCCATGGTTAAACAGCTGGCTCAGTATACAAAGCTGCAAGATGTCGGTGTAAACTTGAGAAAATCTAAATTTGTGAAAATCAGGTGAAGTGAGACCAGATATTGGAGAATTTTGGTAGAAAAAATGATTGGTGGGAGCAGGGACTAGTAAACTAAGGCAGGTAGAGAAATGAGGTATGCCAGTGCATTCACTGACCTGTGTGAGAGCACTGAGCGTCTTGCAGCATGTGTTTAGAACTTGTCTCCTGGCCTTGTCTTCCACTGCTCCCCATTCAAGTCAAGTCAAGTCAAGCCAAGGCACTTTTTATTGTCATTTCGACCATAGCTGCTGGTGCAGTACATAGTAAAAATGAGACAATGTTTTTCAGGATCATGGTGCTACATGAAACAATGCAAAAACTACACTGAACTACATAAAACAACACAAAAACCGCACTAGACGACAGACCTACCCAGGACTCATAAAGTGCACAAAACAATGCAGGTACCTCCTTCAGAGTATATATCGTAATCATCCACCTGACCTCTGAAGATTCAGATATTTCTGTGTTTTTGTTCTCCCTCTGCCAACACACTCGGAGAAGGACCCTAAATACTTGGGTCCAATATCCTTAAAATTCATTGTTCACTTTTACTTCCTTAACAAATAACAGAACTTGCACCAGCTACAGCGTAAATCCCTTTTAAATAGTGCTGCCTGGCTTTAATTGGATTTATCCACTTATGAAATTGGCTACTGCTGATGTGTACAGAACATCACATGCTTCCATGGAGCACGTTGGATATTGGATTCAGAAGGTAGTAGGAAGTTGGTCTGATGCCTGCATTCCAGTCAATGTGCATAGGTAAATTGCATGCTGTGATCCCTATGCCCCATTTCAGGGCCAGGGAATTTAAGCCCCAGTGTTTCAACTCAATGAACCAATATTGTATTCATGAACATAAGTAGCTCTGCTAAGTGAGTGAGGAGCAAGAAGAGCTGGTAGTTGTGGGGAAGTGCGAATGTGGGTAGTTGTACAGTACAATTCAAATCAATTTAAAATCAGGGGTTATCACATGGGCATACAGTGAAACATCAAACATCATACCATGAAACATCCAATACAGTAATCCATTTTATTCTCTCCAGCTCACCTATACAATTTACTCTGTCCAACTAACCTGTTGACTGTATGACTTTGGGATGTGGGAGGAAACTGGAGCACCCAGCGGAAATCCACACGGTCACGGGGAAAAGATACAAAATTCATACAGATATCACTGCTGGTCAGGGTTCGATTTGAGGTGGTGGAGCAGTCGGGTTACAGCTTTGCTGCTTGCTCCAATCTCTCCCACTGCTCGCACTTTTACCCATCAGTCAGAACCTCTAGTTCAAGAACTGTTTGACCAGGCACAATTTTGTGCTCCGTTGGATTAAGCACATAATCTAGAATGGCACTCTGGGTGTATTACTGAGGAAGTGCTGCACTGTCAGAGATGCTGGTCTTTGGATGAGCTATTAAGCTTTTCAGCCAGATGTAAAATCACATCGGTACTATTTCAAGGAAGTATCTTTTGAGTGCCCTGTGTGTATTTATTCTATCTGAGCTTTACTGAGGCCATATACTGTATCTAGCCATGATCAGTATTGCTGTTTATGGGATCTTCCTTTGTGAACATGGGCAGCCAGTTCTTGCATTGCAACAACAACACCAAATACACTTCAAAAACATCTTTTACTGGCATTTCATCATACTGTAACACATGAAGCACATAGAAAAAACACACCATATAAAAATGGCAAACTGGAAATTTATAATGCGAGTAAGGGGTTTGGTTTGCAAAGCGCATCATTTTGCTGGTTTACCTGTCACTTAAATATGTTTAGATGCACAGCATATCAGAAATGCACCAAACCAGGCATGTTAAAATATGTTCTAAGTGGTTGATCATTGCCACTTGTTTTTGGGAAGCAGTAACGGGTGGATGGCTGGACTCCCTGAAACTCATATTCATTCTGCCTTTGCAATGTCTGATTGTGATATGGGTCATGGTGTTCTGATTCAATCTTGGAAAGGATTTTGGCTGCATGATTAAAATGATAGAGACAAATGAAAAAATAATTTGTAAATGATCCGATCAATTCCTCAAAAAAAAGTGTGCTCTTTTGCCTTAATAGTAGGCAAAATAATGGAATTTTTACATTAACTAATGGAATTTTTGCGTTAACTGATACTTGATCTTGATGAATGATGTCTCTTCCTACGAGTTCTTGTCAAGCATGACAGAGACCTGAAAAAAAATATGATCTGACCACCAAAAGAAAATCTTTAAAAAAAAATGCTGCACTTTTTCTCTAAGGGGAATGTGTTCGAATGAATCTTGTCAAAACATTTTGCTTTCTTTTTCAGCAATCACTATTCCCTCCATTGTAATCAAAGCACTTTTCTTTCGGAAGTACCAGATAGTAAGAATAATTTGAGCTGCAACATGAAACCAAGCCTGCTGGTAAGAAATTTTGAGTAATTTACATTTTATTTTCTTAATTGGTTAAATCACAAAGTTTAAAATTTTAGATGTGAATTACATGGGTTTGGGCAAAGTAAAATGTTAAGGATTTTTTATTGAGTTTTCATTTGCCAGGATCAGGCACTTAATCAGATAAGAGACAAGTGAGAACTGTTCTGAAATTTGCCTAACAGAGGTGCTTCCTCACATCATCAGTAAGGCAGGTTCAATCCTGACACTGGTGATGTCTTTGTGAAGCCTGTACAATCTGCCTGTGACTCTGACAGCATTGAGGATGCTCTGTATTTCAAAGGCACGTGGCTGGTTTGGATAACTGGACACTAATATTTAGAACCTGCGGTGACTTCAAGCACAAAGTAAATTTATTATCAAAGTACAAAAAGGAGGGAGGAGATGATGGCAGCGCGCGGCCATTCCGAATGAATATCAATTATATGTAACTAGGGGGCAGTGCACAATCCGGATTTGATGGAGACAGCCGTGAGAAGCACAGCGGAACATCTGGAGTAACTTCTGAAATGCCTGCTTTGCTGCCGCTGCTACTGTGCGATCGAGAATCTCCGGAGATGAAGGCCCCAAATCCTCGGCCTTGCCTATCGCCTGTTGCTGGGGCTGGGGTCGAAGCGCTCGGCAGAGATGGTGCTTGGTGTTGAAGCGGTAGTCGGAGGCTCGGAGTTTTCGGACGGACTCGGAGTCAAACTGTGGTCTGATGCTTCCAAGATGCTGCATCGGCAAGTTGGCAGCGCTGGAGATTTAACGTCTGTGTGAGATGATGGGACTTTTGAGAGACTTTGAGACTTTTACTGTGCCATGGTCTGTTCTTATCAAATTACGGTATTGCTTGCACTGTTGTAACTATATGTTATAATTATGGGTTTTTGTTAGTTTTTAAGTCGGTATGTCATGTGTTTTCGTGATATCATTCTGGAAAAACATTGTATCATTTCTTAATGTATGCATTACTAAATGACAATAAAAGGGGACTGCGTGTCATCACAATCATATCATACATATGTGACCACACATAATCCCGTGATTCATTTTCTTGAGGATATTCAAGAGAATGAATGAAAGACAACACACAACAGGACAGTGAAACAAACAATGCGCAAAAGACAACAAACTGTGCAAATACAAAAAGAAAAATAAATACACAAATAAGCAATAAATATCGAGAACATAAAATGAAGCGTCCTTGAAAGTGAGTGCGTAGGTTGAGGGAAGAGTTCAGTGTTGGGTCAAAGGAGGTTGTGTGCAGAGCCTGATGGTCGAGGAGTAGTAACTGTTCTTGAACCTGGTGGTATGAGTCCTGAGACTCCTCTACCTTCTTCCTGATGGCAGCGGTGAAAAGAGAGCATGGCCTGGATGGTGGGAATGAATGCTGCAATGGCGCTCCATGTAGATATGCTCAAAGGTGGGGAGGGCTTTATCCCTGATAGACCGGATAGACTAATTTTTATAGGTTTTTCCATTTCAAGGGCACTGGCATTTCCAGACCAGGCCATGGTGTAACCAGTCAACGTACTCTCCACCCTACATCTACAGAAGTTTGTTGAAGTTTTATATGCATGCCGAACCTTCGCAAATTTCACGAAACAGGAGGCGCTTCTGTGCTTTCTTTGTAATGGCACTTACATGCTGGACCCAGGGCAGGTCATCTGAAATGATAACTTCAAGATATTTAAAGTTGCTGACCCACGCCACCTTTGATCCCCTGATGAGGACAGGCTCATGGACCCCGGTATTCTTTTCCTAAAGTCAATAATCAGCTCCTTGGTCTTGCTGACATTGCGAGAGAGGTTGTTGTGGGACCGCTCAGCCACATTTTCAATCTCTCTCCTATATACTGATTCATCACCTCCTTTGATTTTGCTGATGATAGTTATTTCATCAGCAAACATAGCTATAGCATTGGAGCTATGCTTAGCCTCACATAAGTATAAAGCGAGTAGAGCAGGGGGCTAAGCATACAGCTTTGTTTGTGGTGCACCTGTACTGATGGAGATTGTGGAGGAGATGTTGTTGCCGGTCTGAACTGACTGGGATCTACAAGTGAGAAGATTGAGGATCCAATTGCACCAGGAGGTATTGAGCCCAAGGTCTTGAAGCTTATTGATTAGTTTTGATGGGATGATGGTATTGAATGCCAAGCTGTAGTTGATGAAGAGTATACTGATGTATGGATCTTCGTTGTCCAGATGTTCCAGGGTTGAGTGAAGAGCCAACGAGATGGCATCTGCTGAAGACCTGTTGTAACAGCAGGCAAATTGAAGCAGATCCAAGTCACTTCTTAGGCATGAGTTGATGCTTCATCATCAACATTGCAAAACATTTCATCACATTGGGTGTAAGTGCTCCTGAACGATAGTCATTGAGGCAGGTTACCACGTTCTTCTTCGGAACCTATGTAATTGAACACTGTTTGAAGCAGGTGGGTACCTCAGACTGCCAAAGCGAGAGGTTAAAGATCTCAGCCATTTGATCAGCACAGGTCTTTCGTACTTGGCCAGGTACCTCGTCTGGGCCAGATGCCTTCCATGGGTTCATACCCTTGAAGGTCAGACTCAGAGACTGAAATCACAGGGTCATTTGGGCCTGTGGGAGTTTGTGAAGGTGCCTCACGGTCAAAGAGACCATAAAAGGCATTAAGCTCATTTATGAGTGAAGCCCTGTTGTCACCTATAGTAATTTGCTTGTTTTCACTTTGTAAGAAGTGAGACCATTCAAGCCCTGACACAGCTGTCGAGCATCCTTCATTGATTCATGTTTGGTCTGGAATTGCCACTTTGCATGTGAGATGGCTTCTGGAGATTGTACCTGGAGTTCTTATAGATTACCTAGTTCCCAGACCTGATCTGGCCCTCAGCAGATTACAGATCTCATGGTTCATCCAGGGCATCTGGTTGGGGAACACTGAATGATTTTGTGGGGACACATTCACCTACAACTGCTTTTGTAAAGACCTTGAACACAGCACAGTCCATGGATTTGAAGCAATCCTGTAGCCACTCCTCTGCCTCCCGTAACCACCTCTTTGTTGCCTTTATCTCTGGAGACTTGCTCTGTAGCCTTTGCCTGTGTGCACGCATGGAAGACACCCATGTGATCACATTTCCCAATATGCAAATGAGGCATAGAACGGTAGGTATTCCTAATCATAGTAAAGCCGTAATTGAATTGAGTATGCTGGGACTCCTAGTGCTGCAGGTTTTGTGTGATGATAATTGAGCAGAGATTTCTTCAAAAAAGTACGATTGAAGTCCCTGTGAATAATTTGAAAAGCGTCAGGGTAGGCTGCTTCTTGCTTGCTGATGGCAGCACTCAGTACATTGTGTGCCTGCTTAGCGGCGTCTTTGTCAGAATCTAAGCTGCAGTCAGGATCACAGAGGAGAACTCCCTTGGTAAGTAGAGTGGTTGGCACTTTATTGTTAGATGTTCCAGGTTGGGGAACAAGAGTGAGCTCCACAAAGAATTCATCATGAATCACAGACCCCAACCTTTTGCCTTCTCCAAATCAGCAGTCTGGTCCAGACTGTGTATTAAGAAGCCCTCAGGTCTTACCAGTATATCCTGTGACTCAGGTTGGAGGAACAACACCTTATATTCCGTCTGCATAGCCTCCAACTTGATGGCATGAACACTGACTTCTCAAACTTCCGCTAATGCCCCACCTCCCCCTCGTACCTCATCCGTTATTTATTTATATACACACATTCTTTCTCTCTCTCTCCTTTATCTCCCTCTGTCTCTCTGACTATACCCCTTGCCCATCCTCTGGGTTTTTCCCCCCCGTCCCCCTTTTCCTTCTCCCTGGGCCTCCTGTCCCATGATCCTCTCATATCCCTTTTTCCAATCAACTGTCCAGCTCTTGGCTCCATCCCTCCCCCTCCTGTCTTCTTCTATCTTCTCCTATCATTTTGGATCTCTCCCTCCCCCTCCCACTTTCAAATCTCTTACTAGCTCTTCCTTCAGTTAGTCCTGACAAAGGGTCTCAGCCCAAAACGTCGACTGTATCTCTTCCTATAGATGCTGCCTGGCCTGCTGCGTTCACCAGCAACTTTGATGTGTGTATATCCTGTGTGTCCAGAAAGAGTCATATCTCCATGAAACTGAGAATGCAGCAATTCCTCATTTCCCTTCCATACAGTAATTTTTGCCCTTAGTTGATGAGAATGTGGGGAAAATAGTTTATATCAAAGATTACTGGGGAATATGCTTGCCGTGTGAAGCAGCATAAACTTGATTGGCCTTTTTCTATAGAGGTGTTGAAATAGCCTCTTTCTATAGAGGTATAGAGAGATGAAATACCATTTGCATTCATTCTGCTTAGGGATTTGGTGTCCACCTGATTGGAACGTACAAGTGTGCACATAGAGTAGTTATCAGCATTCTTCAGAATTTGAAGGTGTTTGTAGAAGTCATATAATTCTTCCAATGTTTGCTTGTGATTATACAAATGTTATTTGGGAGTATCTTTTTTATTCAAAAATAAACTATTCATAATCTTATTGATGATCTTTGGGAATATCAGTCTTTTGATGCGTGACTCTGCCTGATATTGTTGCAATGGCATCGACCAGTTTGCTGTTGATGGAAGCTCACTGACATTATGGCTCTGGTAGTAGCACTGCTGCCATAGGTGAACAAAATGTGCTATTGGTAGTTACCATGGATACAGTGCTTACCCTCAAAGGTCAAGGTTCAGGTGTGATTGGTGTTCAGGAGCCAAGCATCGTGTTCCTTTCCCAAATTATACTGCTCCTTTCTGCAGTGAGTGAAGAATGGGAAAAAAATTATACAGCCAAAAAAATATTGCACATAAAGAAAATAAGTACATTTTTATATTAAATTTCCCGATCGTGGTTGGTGAAAATTCACATTTGAGAACAAATGTTGATGCTGCTCTTGTCTGAGTGCAGAGAAAGGCTTAATTCTCAATGAGGTCTCAATTGCAAGCTTCTAAAGGAGAAAGTAAGTGCTGAAAATGGTAATTTTCAATGTAATGCTCTCCTGCAAGGTATGTAATGTGGTAAAGAGAGTTCCTACCTGGTAGGAGGTAAAAGATATATTCTGAAGTGTTTTAATTTGCCTTTTTCAAATCTCCACACGCAGCTGGGAGCCACTTTACTGTTGTCAGCAGCAAGATCTGTTAAAAGGCACTGCCACCAGATATGAGGGAGATTGGAATCTGGGCTAAACCTGATGAGGAGAAACGTGAGTGAATCGTAGTACAGAACAATGGCTGCTGGATCATTTACAACAAGGAGTGCTTCTTTCAACAAAGAATTCAATTTTAAAATATTATGGCTGTGTGGCCCCAGAATAAAAACTCGCAAGAAATAAATCTGGTTTGGATGAGCAGCATTTTAAACCAATCATGGACTGTTGTTAATTCAAACCAACAAGGGGTCTGATACATAAACACCACGGGGAACTCTTTCTGACCTCACCAGAATAGAGAAATATGCAGTGAAGATGGAACTTGAGTTTCCTTCTTACTGAAGGATAACTCATTACAGAGAAAAATTGTATCTGGTAAATATTTAATGAGTACTACTTTGGTACCTTGTGGCCCTAAAATATCATTTCTTCACTCAACTACTGAATAAAAGATGATTTGCTTTCTTGTTGCTGATGCTTAAGTCATTTTTTATTGAATTATTCAATTACTTGAAAAATTTCTGAGATGTTTTTCCATCTGTTAAGAGGAGTATTGTGTCATCTCAAGTTGAATAGCTTTCTCAGCGGCAAACTTGGAATATTGGAAGGAAAATCTGTTTTCTTTAAAGTATCATGAGATCAAATTCTGTTCGAGCTGTGAGTATAGGATATGCGTCTTCAATGCCTAAAACATTTTTATACAGACTAGAAACTAGGAATAAAAATGTCAGGTTCAGTGTTTGAAAATGATTGTGGCTTCAGAATCAGAACCAGTTTTAATATCACTGGCATATGTCGTTAAGTTTGTTGTTATGTGGCAGCAGCACATTGTAATACAAAATAATAAAAACTGTGAATTGCAGTGAATATATATTTATATAAAAAATAGTTAACTAAGTAGTGCAATTAAAGTAATGAGGTAGTGTTCATTCAGAAATCTGATGGCTGAGGAGAAGAAACTGTTCCTGTACCTCCTCCCTGATGGTAGCAAAGAGAAGAGGACATGTCCTAGGTGCTGGGGGTGCTTAATGATGGATGTCATCTTTTAGAGGCATTGCTCCTTGAAGATGTCCTGGATATTATGGAGGCCAATGCCCATGTTGGAGCTGACTGGGTTCATAATTTTCTGCAGCTTCCTTCGTTCCTGTGCAGTGGCCCCACCCCATACCAGATGGTGATGCAGCCTGTTAGAATGCTCTCCGTGGTACATCTGTAGAAACTTGTGAGTGTCTTTGGTGACATAACAAATTTCCGAAGGAGTCATTTTTGACCCCTGCAAATCGGCTCAGCACCCAGAGTGATTCAACCTCGCTCCACTCTTGAAACCCTGCTTTTGCAGTCTATATAGGCCGGCATTTAGATTGTCCAAACAGCGGATTGTACCTCACATTAGGACCCGGGCCTCGCCGTGGTGAGTTACTCCGGGCCTTAAACATGTGGCCCAGAGATTTGCTTTGGACTTGGATTTCACTGCCGAAGAAACTGTTCTTGTCCTCTCCAATTCAGCTCGGTACTTAGAGTGATCTAGCCTCGTACCCAGGTTAGCTGAACGGGCACGAGACCTCCTCTGTCCCATCTTCTCCCCTCCAAATCATTTACCCCAACCAGGACGACTCCAACTTCAAGTGCGTCGATTTTGCAGCACACCAGCAGGACACAACCCACGAATTAGCTTTGCTTTCGCATGCTTCTTCATTGCTTGCGGTGATAGTTTACCACAACTTACTTCAAAAAAGTATTATTAATAATGGTTTTAATTGAATTCTTTTGCTTTTGAACTACCAATAAGCTGTCGCATGTCTTCGATAGCGCCACCTGAAACAGGAAAGATGGCTATATTTTAAAAGAAATTCTTTGAAAGGTATTATATCCATTCTGTCCTTCCTTACTTCCTTTCCTTCCTCTTTTCCTTTTTAGTTGGTGTTTTCATTTATGAGCTTGTACTCTCGGGCCAGTAACAGAAATCTGTATCTGTACCTATGGTGTGATGCATTCCTAAAATGATTGAGAGTATCTGACAGAATTTGAATTGAAATAGAGATCCACATGGCTCAATGAATTGATTTAGTTATTTTCCCAAAGGACTATCATGGGCTTCCCTCTCTTTCTCAAGTCATCCTTAAACAATCAATTCTTTGTTCTTGTAACAACAGAAGGTTTCCATTTCCTCATTATAAAGGCACAACAAAAAAAAATCTCTGCATGTTTTTACCTGATTGCTAGGTGTATTGACTGAAACCCAACAAAGGGTTTCCAACAATCACAGTAGCCTAAGTAAACCATGCTAAGTAACCGTGGTTTTGGTCTCATTCCATGTTAGATTCCTGGACTCAATCCATGATGCTGCAATAAATTATTCAGTGCCCTGGCCCCTTAGTGGGCCTGCCTTTCTGCTGAGGATGTTACTGCTGAGATACTTAGCATGGTGCTCGACTTTGTCCGAAGATGTGCCTTGGATCTGGATTCCAGCACTCCCATACTCATCATCACCATACTCACACAAAATGCTGGAGGAGCTTGGAAATTCGGGCAGCATCTATGGATATGAATAAACAGTTAACTTTGCAGGCTGAGACCCTTCTTTACAATACAAGATGATCATCTTTTTATCATCTGCTGTTTTGCACACAACCTGAATTGAATTGAATTGACTTTATTACTTACGTCCTTCATGTAAATAAGGAGTAAAAATCTTTATTATGTCGCTGTCTAAATGTGCAATGTGCAATTTATAGTAATTTATAATAAATAATATGTACAACAATATAACATAGAGATACAGCTGTGTCCGCATGAATTAATCAGTCTGATAGCCTGGTGGAAGAAGCTGTCCCGGCGCCTGTTGGTCCTGGCTTTTATGCTGTGGTTCTGTTTCCTGGATGGTAGCAGCTGGAACAGTTTGTGTTTGGTATGACTTGGGTCCCCAATGATCCTTCAGGCCTTTTTTACACACCTGCCTTTGTAAGTGCCCTGAATAGTGGGAAGTTCACATCTACAGATGCGCTGGGCTGTCTGCACCACACCCTGCAGAGTCCTGCAATTAAGGGAGGTACAGTTCCCATACCAGGCAGTGATGCAGCCAGTCAGGATGCTCTCAATTGTGCCCCTGTAGAAAGTCCCTGCAGAGGACAATGATTGTGGAAAATGGTACGAAAGGTAGGCACCAAAGCTGAAAGAAATAGTTTTAGACCCTGAAGAGCATTCTCTGCCTCAAAAGACAGGTCTGTACCAGAGGCTTATTGTGAAGCAGCAGAACAGTACCTCATTGAATTAGGGACAAGGCCCTTTAAAGTACTTGGAGGGACTATGTGGTGTATGTCCCTTTCTTGGGACCCACCTATTACAGAGAATTTCCTGTTCATTGTATCATTGATAACTGGGTTGTGGAGACTGTTTCAAGGCAAAAATGGTTTCTTGGTCCCTTCAGGTCACAGAAATGAATCAGTTCAGAAAATCCCTTTGAATGATGTGAAGGATCTTCCAGTGGAGGAAGATTTTCTGCCTCCCTGATTGTGAACAATCTGGTGTATCTGCCTCTTAACATGCATCTCTTTGATGAAGAAAGGTACCTCAGATACTAGCACTCAAAGAATTAATGGTGACAGCCATTGTGCCTATGCTTTTAAAAACATATAATAAGAGACAGAATGAAGAGTGTTTCATTGAGGGAGTGCACTGCAGAGTGCGTTGACTTAATGTCCTGTAAATCTCCCTAGTCACTCTAGCTGCACTTGCAGTTTACTTCTTGGTGCCTTAATGATTGAAGCAAAGATCTCGATCGGGAGGAGACAGTGATGAGAGTGATGGATGAACACAATAAACCATTGCTGTGGAAAGGCCAGCACCATCAAATTTCTATCCAATTCTCAAACATGAGCTTCCTCAATGATGTTGCACATGCTTTATTACAAACTCCCACAAATATCTACCCTATTCTTAATCCTTTATTCCTTCAAACACTATTCAGTTCTCATTTAATTTTTTTGACAATACAGCCCTCTGTGGAAAGTCAATAAATTTAGACTGCTCCGTCTTTGGGTCCAGTGTTTTGGCATTCTCATTCAAGCTATTGAGGATTCATTTACTGTTTCCTTTCAGAGTTCTGAATAACTCATTCAACGCACAATTTCTCAAGTTAAAACCTACCCACAGACTGTTTACAGAAAACAAAATTAATTTAGCTAATTATATCAACTTGGGATCTACAGTATATGATGTCATGTCATTTCATATTCCTATATAAATACAGTGAATTCATCATTATCATTCAGCACCCAGAGGCCATTCCGCCCTCACATTTGGCTCAGGCCTTTAGAACTGATATACAGTCAGCCCCTTTCCCTAGAGCACTTAAGTTTTTTTTTGAAGATTATATGCCTAATTTCTTTGTGAAGTTGACTATTGAATCTGTTTCTACCATTCTTTCTGACAGCACACTCCAGATAGCCACAATGCTTCCTCATTGGCCTATTCCTTTTGGTTTTTGACCCCCGAATTACTACTTATTTGGTTTCTGAAGATAGTTTATCTGCATTTTGATAAATTTCTTCATGAACTTTAAAAACCTTTCTTCAGTATTCTCCTTTAATTTTCTCAGAGAACAACACCTCCTTCTCTTGTATTTCCATACAAGACACATCCTTGGCATCACACTAACACAAATTTTCTGCACTGTCTCCTGAGCTGTGCTAACTTTCTTAAATGGTGGGTCTAATCAGTGTTTTGAGGATTAAATAATCTTTGGTGTGGCATGGTTAGAATAATGCTATTAAAGCACCAGTGGCTCAGATTCAATCCCACTACTGTCTGTAAGAAGTTTGTATATTCTCCCCATGACTGTGTGGGTTTCCTCCGGGAGCTCTAGTTTCCTCCCACATTCCAAAGACATATGGATTAGTAACTCAATTGGTCACATTGGTGTAATTTGGTGCACAGGCTCACTGGGCCAGAAGGGCCTGTTAGCATGCCGCAAATAAACAAACAAACAAACAAACAAGCAAACAAACAAACAAATAAATAAATAAATAAACCCATTGTTTCTTTGTTTTCATGGCCAAGGTGCACCTTTGCTATTTTTATCAATCTTTGCAATTTTTCTGCTATCCTTGAAGATCTATTTACATGTAATCACAGCACTCTAAAGTACATAGAACATACAAGTGTACAGTGCAAGACCAGGCTCTTCCTTTGCCCATGAAGTCTATATCAAATGTGATGCAATTTTAATTGCATAGTTCCCAGAGAATGATCTATATTTCTCCATTCCTTGCAGGTTTCTCTGTTCCTCTAAATACTAATGAACATTGCTAATGGACCTTCTTGTGCCCCTTACAGGCAACTATCACTCTGACTTAAAAAAAACCTCATAAACCTCCCTTACAATTTTCTCCACTCATATCAATGCTATGCCCTCTAGTATTTGAAATTTCTACCTAGAGAAAAAAAATATCTCTATCCTCTCTATGTATCATAATTTTATGAATCTGTATGTGGTTGCTTCTTAGCCCCTCGTGCTCCAGGGAAAACAATTCAAGTTTGTCCATCTAGCTAATACTCTGTAATCCTGGCTACATCCTGCGAACCTGTCCTGTACCCTCTCAAAAACCTTCATATCCTTCCCGTAATGCGGCGACCACAACAGCACACATTACTCTAAATGGTGATGGGGAAGTGAACAGGAGTGAGATGGATCATTTGTCACTTCTCTGTGCATATTTCCAACGTATCTGTATCCTGGCGATCTCTTCGACTACCTTGTTCATTACCAACAACTTTAATCTTCTGTGATAGATCTTGTTGAAAACTTTGCTATTGTACATGTATATAAAACCACCACTGCCTTGTCCTCAAAAATCATCTTTGTCACCTCTTGAAAAAAAAACTTAATCAAGTTTGTAAGACATGACTTCTGCACAAAGCCGTGCTGGTGATCCCCAACTCTATGCTGTTCCAGACAGAAGCAGATCCTATCCTTAAGAATCTTCTCTAATAATTTTCCTACCACTG
Source organism: Mobula birostris (assembly GCF_030028105.1). NCBI lineage: Eukaryota > Metazoa > Chordata > Chondrichthyes > Myliobatiformes > Myliobatidae > Mobula > Mobula birostris. The sequence continues at coordinate 16,996 of NW_027278496.1, forward strand.
ATATAACTTGCCTCTTATTGCCTGATTTGTCCTTATTCCCCCTCTTAAGCAGAGGAATAACGTTGCTTATTCTCAAGCCTCTGAGACCTCAGCTGTGGCTGAAGAGGATATAAAGATCTCTGTTTAGGCTTTAGCATTCGCTAGCTTTGCTTCTCTTAGTAATCTGGGTTAGATCCTAATAGCACTTGGGAACTTATCCACTTTAATATTCTTCAGGAGACCCATTACCCCCTCCTCCTTAATATCAGCATGATTCGAATATTAGCATACCCCTTCCTGATCTTGCTATCCTCATGTCCCTCTCTTTGATGAATACCTCTCGTTTCGTACTTTGGCCATTTCTTCTGGCCCCAGGCTAAAATTCCCTTATTTGTCTTTGAGTGGCCCTACCTCTCCCTAGTTATCCTAGTGTTTTTAATGGGTGTATAACATACGTTGGGATTCTCCTTAATCCCACACCCTAAAGACATTTTATACACAAAGTAATCTGCAGATGCTGGGGTCAAAGCAACACTCACAACACGCTGGAGGAACTCAGCAGGTCGGGCAGCATCCGTGGAAACGATCAGTCGACGTTTCGGGCCGGAACCCTTCGTCAGGCCTCCTTCGTCAGTCCTGATGAAGAGCTCTGGCCCGAAATGTCGACTGATCGTTTCCACGGATGCTGCCCGACCTGCTGAGTTCCTCCAGCATGTTGTGAAAGACATCTTATAGTTCCTTTTCAACTTTCTGATTCCCAATATGAATTCTTTCCTGCTTCCTTTATATTCCTTGAGCCCAGTCTGTTTTCATCTTCATAAATGTTACAGATACTGCTTTTTTCTCTGTGATTAACTTTGCAGCGTCTCTTGACTTCCAAGGTTCATGAATATTGCCATTCTTGTTTTTCTTCAAGAAACATGTTGGTTCTGAATTTTGACCAGCCAGTCTTTAAATGACTCCCACATGTCAGAAATGGATTTACCTAATATCAGGTGTTTTCAGTCCACTCTCCCTGGCTTCTGCCTTGTTCCTCTAGCATTTTGTCTGTGTTGCTTTGGATTTTGTGTATCTGCAGAGTTTCTCATGTTTATGATTTACTATTGTAATTAGCCTTAATCTAATTTAGCAGACTATCCTCATCCACAACTATATATATTTAAAACCTCTTAGAATATTGTACCATTTGGCAAATATTGCTGTCTTCTTTCTTCTAAATGAAATCAGTTTCTTCACTGTGATAAATTTTGTCTGCCTGTATAACTATTTATGTCCTGCTGAAAGTTTTAACTAGCCTCTTCAATGATACTAGTATTTTGAAGACTTCGACTTTATACCATTTGTAAACAGCATTTCATCTCCTCCAATCAGAGAAAATAACCATTTGCTACCACTCTGCTTTCTTTCTCTATATATTTTTTATCCATACGATAACTACTTCTTTTATCTAGTGATGTGATTTTTACAAGCGATGGTTGTTTGGCACTATATTGAACACTTACTCGAAGTCCATTTACACATTATCAATGACATTACCCTCATTAACCATCTCTGTTCATTTGTTTGATTGACAGCACCCTAACTCAAGGTGCTATAATGTTCAAATGTCCTTATGAGAGGAGTCTTTCTAAACTCATGTCATTTACTCTGCTCAAGTTGCATCACTCTGGGGCAGATTGCCAATGCTTATTTATGACTCTGACTAATTTGCTCGTTTGCTAGGTAGAAAATAGCTAATTAAAATCCACTTCAGATAACAAGCTGTCTGAAAGTATATAAACGCCGTTCTCATCAGTTTGCCATTTCCTTTGTTGATGTCTCCATTATTAGTGTCATTCTTATGTATCTTTTCTATAAACCAATCATGGATGGAGACTTACTTTTAATATCATTCTGCAGGTGTGCAGATGCAAATCATTATCTACAGGAAGGTGGTACTTTTGCAGGGCTCTTAAAGCTTAATTAACATTATTAGTAACAGCCGCTAATAGCTGATGTACATTGCTTGTTATTTCTAGATTGCTGAAGTGCGATTCTATCCTCCTGCATGTATAAAGACTGTGCCTTTGGAGTCACCTGCCATTTCTTCATACTTGTCAACATTTCCCAACATTAACCAATAAAGAAAGAAAGCTAAATTTCAGCCTAAAATAATTACTTTAATAATATGCACTTTGCAATCTGCATTCATAGTTGTCATCTCACAGTCCAGGAGCATTAGGGTCATCGCTTATAATTGTATGCACTGAGTTGGTCAGCACGGTAAAGCAAGACAAATTCAATGGATAATTGCAGCTATTTGTAATACCTTGAGTATACAATGGAACAGGCTTAATATTCAAAATATTATTAAGGTTTTTAAAGCTGGTATTACTTCCAACTGTATATAATAGCATTCAACTTACGTTATTTAAATTCGGAAACTTGAAGCTTTGCCAGTTTTGCTTCTTTTCAAGACGATATGGCTTAAGAGGCTTGAATATCTCGAAAATGGGTTTGGCAGTTTAGTTGCTTGCACTTCACAAGTGTTTTTTCTCCCCCACTGAGAGCTCCACCTGTTATAATAATGAGGGTTGGTACAATTTCTATAATATACTTCATTCTTTTTGGCAGCGTGTATGACTGATCAGTTCACCTTTTCTCATCCTTGAGGATATGGTGCATTGCCTCCTTGAACCCACTGCCATAGAAGTAAAATATTTGTGAACATAATTGTGGTTTCATGACTTAGAAACAGCTCAAGTTCATTGAGAAAGCAAAGCTAGAAACCTGGATCCCTGTGCAGAAGCACTTACGTTAATGTGAAAATCCTTTGGTAGTTAGAGGTACTGTGGCCATCAAAAAAGTAAGGCTCATATGGGCATAAATGACCTTGTAAAGTAATGGGCAAAGGAACTCATGACATTACATAAATAATTTGGATACAGCCAGGTCTTCATGGTCATAGCAATATTATCTTATTCACCAATTTGGAAGAAAGCTCATCTATCTCGTTAAAAAATTAACTATTCTTATCTTTTTTTGTCACAGAGTTGAGAATCAAATTTATTGAATAGTAGATGCAAAAGAAGTATTGCCAATGCTAATTGATGTGTAAAATGACCAATACTGAATAGGCTACTGTTATTTGGTAATTACCTTTAATGTGCCTAGAATTCCAAATAGAGCTCACTTCATTTCCTACTGTAATATTTCCAGAAGATCAGTATAAATAATTTGCCATCAATGTCCTGAATCTTTTCTCTCTGAAGGTTATTCATAAGGTTTCGTGTGCTCCTTGTATTTATCTGTTTAGTTGCACTTCAGATAACAGGCAGGTTAAATAAAATACACCAAAGCTATCCTTTGAACTTAAGTCTAATAGAAGGGCTATCCATTATTCCCAAAGTGCAGTTGTGCAAAATTATGCCCAAAAGTAAATAGCCACTCGAGAAAAACCAGAATGATAATTGTCATTGAATGTGAGCAAAGGAATAGACAAGGTGGGTAATAGAGGCATGTTAATATATACTTAAATAGGCTGTTCCTGTGTTGTAATCTTGCAGTTCTAAGGTTGAGGCTTTTGATATTGTATATTTCTTCCTTGGCGTAGCGTGTCTCAAATGGGAAAAGTTTAGGCATCTGTATGATAGAGTAGGGATAGTATTGCCTGGGTGTCTAGGACCTAACTAAGAGGGTCACTGACTTAATAAAAAATTGACAAAGACAAAAGGACCTTGGGGAATTGGATCATTAATTGATATGAGGGATTGTCAGCCAGAAGCCCCTGATGGACTTGTGCATTCTGGATGAAAGAGAGAGCATATCGCAAAGGTCAGCAAGGTCTCAGGGCAGACCAGAAATTCCAGACAATATGTTTCCAGGAACTGAAACAGGAGGTTTGTATCTTTACCCTACACTCTCTGTTTCTCTTGCAATGTTCCACCAAACCTGTACCTGCTGCAGAATCAGGCTATGCATGTCGTTCTTAGAAAAAACTATTTTGCATGAGAGAAACAGGGTTTTTTCCAAAAGGGTAACAGTAGGAGTAAAACCCTCTTTGCTACCACTGCTTCAAAGATTCTTGTCTGAAGCTGGTAAAGAAGAACAGAAATGTATGCTTCTTTGTTAGAATCCAATACTGCTTTTTGGTTCCAAGGCAAAATAATTCTTTGTTGGTGTTAGAAAGAAAGCCTCTCCATAAAGCTTTCTGTCTCCTTTTCCAACTGTATACCTATGTATGCCTATTTAACTGAGCTTCTCACCATCTCTGCACAGTTTGCATTATTAATTCATTGTCAATCATTGTGCTCCGCTAAAGCCCTTGGAGATATTTTTAAATGTAAGAGATACATGGAGGAGAGGTGTGGTGAGTCAGAATTGACCATGGATGTTGCACCCTGGCTGTCTGGATACACAAGCCTGGACAGTACAATATGGGAAGCAAGCTGTTGCCCATGTTGCAAGCTCCACCTCTCCATGCAACCGAACGGCAGAGACCGATACAGTTTGGTATCAACAGTGGCACAGGAGTTGCCAGTCAGCATTGAACTCAATGTAGGACTGCCTTAGGGACTCCAGCTGTGGAATTTTCCCTCAGATTTTACTTTCAAAGCCTTCCCCTGTCACAATGGGGGGCGTTGATGGCTGACCCAAATGCAAGACAGAAAAACACTATGTGAGGTAAACTAAATTGAGTTTATTGCTCATTGCAAGGAGAGCAAAGCCAAAGCAGGAAATAGCGTAAGGGACAAGGAACAGACCCTGGACTAAGGCTGGGACACACGGACTGTGCTAAGGCTAAGACTAGGAAAGAGGGACCAGGTCAAGGAACTAGGAACTTGGACAACGACTCCGAGCCGGAGACTGGACAGGGACCCGGAACCTGGGTCTTGACTCGGGCTCGGACCCCAGATCCAGGTGAAGACAAGACGTGGCTAGGCTACAGGACAAGGCACATGGACAGGACACAGACTAGGAGCAGGGACAGGAACACAGACTTGGGCTTAGGGATGGGACATGGAACTCGGGACCCAGACATGGGCTTGATACTTGGAACCTCCAGGGCCAGGATTTGATACTTGATACTTGGAACCTCCAGGGCCAGGACTTGATACTTGATACTTGGAAGCTCCAGGGCCAGGACTTGATACTTGGAACCGCCAGAGCTAGGACTTGATACTTGATACTTGGAACTACCAGGGCCAGGACTTGATACTTCATACTTGGAAGCTCCAAGGCCAGGACTTAACACTTGGAACTGCCAGAGCCAGGACTTGATACTTGGGACATCCAGAGCCAGGACAAGACTTGGAACCTCCAGAGTCAGGACTTGATACTTGAAACCTCCAGAGCCAGGACTTGATACTTGGAACTGCCAGAGCCAGGACTTGATACTTGGAACCTTCAGGGCCAGGACTTGAGACTTGATACTTGGAAACTCCAGGGCGAGGACTTGATACTTGGAACCTCCAGAGCCAGGACTTGATACTTGGAACTGCCAGAGCCAGGACTTGATACTTGGAACATCCAGGACCAGGACTTGAGACTTGATACTTGGAAACTCCAGGGCGAGGACTTGATACTTGGAACCTCCAGAGCCAGGACTTGATACTTGGAACTGCCAGAGCCAGGACTTGATACTTGGAACATCCAGGACCAGGACATGATACTTGATACTTGGAAGTTCCAGGGCCAGGAATTGATACTTGATACTTGGAACCGCCAGGGCCAGGACTTGATACTTGGAACCTCCAGGGCCAGGACTTGATACTTGGAACCAAAGCCAGGACTTGATACCTGATGCTTGGAACTGCCAGCGCCAGGACTTGATACTTGATACTTGGAACCGCCAGGGCCAGGACGTGATACTTGGAACTGCCAGGGCGAGGACTTGATACTTGATACTTGGAACCGCCAGGGCCAGGACGTGATACTTGGAACTGCCAGGGCGAGGACTTGATACTTGATACTTGGAACCTCCAGAGCCAGGACTTGATACTTGGAACCTCCAGAGCCAGGACTTGATACCTGGAACCAAAGCCAGGACTTGACACTTGACACTTGGAACTGCCAGGGCCAGGACTTGATACTTGATACTTGGAACTGCCAGGGCCAGGACTTGATACTTGATACTTTGAACTGCCAGGGCCAGGACTTGATACTTGATACTTGGAACTGCCAGAGCCAGGACTTGATACTTGGAACCTCCAGAGCCAGGACATGATACTTGGAACCGCCAGGGCCAGGACTTGATACTTGATACTTGGAACTGCCAGGGCCACGACTTGATACATGGAACCTCCAGGGCCAGGTCATGATACTTGGAACCTCCAGATTCAGGACTTGATACTTGGAACCTCCAGGGCCAGGACTTGATACATGATACTTGGAAGTTCCATGGCCAGGACTTGATACTTGATACTTGGAACCGCCAGGGCCTGGACTTGATACTAGATACTTGGAACTGCCAGGGCCAGGACTTGATACTTGATACTTGGAACCGCCAGAGCCAGGACTTGATACTTGATATTTGGAACTGCCAGGGCCAGGACTTGATACTTGATACTTGGAACTGTCAGAGCCAGGACTCGACACTTGAAACATCCAGGGCTAGGACATGATACTTGGGACCTCCAGGGCCAGGACTTGATACTTGGAACCTCCAGGACCAGGACTTGATACATGGTACTTGGACCCTCCAGGGCCAGGACTTGATTCTTGATACTTGGAAGCTCCAAGGCCAGGACTTGACACTTGGAACTGCCAGAGCCAGGACTTGATACTTGGGACATCCAGAGCCAGGAAAAGACTTGGAACCTCCAGAGCCAGGACTTGATACTTGAAACCTCCAGAGCCAGGACTTGATACTTGGAACTGCCAGAGCCAGGACTTGATACTTGGAACCTTCAGGGCCAGGACTTGAGACTTGATACTTGGAAACTCCAGGGCGAGGACTTGATACTTGGAACTGCCAGAGCCAGGACTTGATACTTCGAACATCCAGGACCAGGACTTGAGACTTGATACTTGGAAACTCCAGGGCGAGGACTTGATACTTGGAACCTCCAGAGCCAGGACTTGATACTTGGAACTGCCAGAGCCAGGACTTGATACTTGGAACATCCAGGACCAGGACATGATACTTGATACTTGGAAGTTCCAGGGCCAGGAATTGATACTTGATACTTGGAACCGCCAGGGACAGGACTTGATACTTGGAACCTCCAGGGCCAGGACTTGATACTTGGAACCAAAGCCAGGACTTGATACCTGATACTTGGAACTGCCAGCGCCAGGACTTGATACTTGATACTTGGAACCGCCAGGGCTAGGACGTGATACTTGGAACTGCCAGGGCGAGGACTTGATACTTGATACTTGGAAGTTCCAGGGCCAGGACTTGATACTTGATACTTGGAACTGCCAGGGCCAAGACTTGATACTTGATACTTTGAACTGCCAGGGCCAGGACTTGATACTTGATACTTGGAACTGCCAGAGCCAGGACTTGATACTTGGAACCTCCATGGCCAGGACTTGATACTTGGAACCTCTAGGGCCAGGACATGATACTTGTAACCTCCAGGGCCAGGACTAGATACTTGGAGCCTCCAGGGCCAGGACTTGATACTTGGAAACTCCAGGGCCAGGACTTGATACTTGATACTTGGAAGTTCCAGGGCCAGGACTTGATACTTGATACTTGGAACCTCCAGGGCCAGGACTTGATACTTGACACTTGGAAGTTCCAGGGCCAGGACTTGATACTTGATACTTTGAACTGCCAGGGCCAGGACTTGATACTTGATACTTGGAACTGCCAGAGCCAGGACTTGATACTTGGAACCTCCAGAGCCAGGACATGATACTTGGAACCGCCAGGGCCAGGACTTGATACTTGATACTTGGAACTGCCAGGGCCAGGACTTGATACATGATACTTTGAACTGCCAGGGCCAGGACTTGATACTTGATACTTGGAACTGCCAGAGCTAGGACTTGATACTTGGAACCTCCAGGGCCAGGACTTGATACTTGACACTTGGAAGTTCCAGGGCCAGGACTTGATACTTGACACTTGGAAGTTCCAGGGCCAGGACTTGATACTTGATACATGGAACCTCCAGGGCCAGGACTTGATACATGATACTTGGAAGTTCCATGGCCAGGACTTAATACTTGATACTTGGAACCGCCAGGGCCAGGACTTGATACTTGATACTTGGAACCGCCAGAGCCAGGACTTGATACTTGATACTTGGAACCGCCAGAGCCAGGACTTGATACTTGATATTTGGAACTGCCAGGGCCAGGACTTGATATTTGATACTTGGAACTGTCAGAGCCAGGACTCGACACTTGAAACATCCAGGGCTAGGACATGATACTTGGGACCTCCAGGGCCAGGACTTGATATTTGGAACCTTCAGGACCAGGACTTGATACATGGTACTTGGACCCTCCAGGGCCAGGACTTGATTCTTGATACTTGGAAGCTCCGGGGCCAGGACTTGATACTTGATACTTGGAACTGCCAGGGCCATGACTTGATACTTGCTACTTGGAACCGCCAGAGCCAGGACTTGTTACTTGGAACCTCCATGGCCAGGACTTGATACTTGGAACCTCTAGGGCCAGGACATGATACTTGTAACCTCCAGGGCCAGGACTAGATACTTGGAGCCTCCAGGGTCAGGACTTGATACTTGGAAACTCCAGGGCCAGGACTTGATACTTGATACTTGGAAGTTCCAGGGCCAGGACTTGATACTTGATACTTGGAACCTCCAGGGCCAGGACTTGATACTTGATACTTGGAACTGCCAGGGCTAGGACTTGATACTTCATACTTGGAACTGCCAGAGCCAGGATTTGATACTTGGAACCCCCAGGGCCAGGACTTGATACTTGGGACATCCAGAGCCAGGACAAGACTTGGAACCTCCAGTGCCAGGACTTGATACTTGAAACATCCAGAGCCAGGACTTGATACTTGGAACTGCCAGAGCCAGGACTTGATACTTGGAACCTTCAGGGCCAGGACTTGAGACTTCATACTTGGAAACTCCAGGGCGAGGACTTGATACTTGGAACCTCCAGAGCCAGGACTTGATACTTGGAACTGCCAGAGCCAGGACTTGATACTTGGAACATCCAGGACCAGGACATGATACTTGATACTTGGAACATCCAGGACCAGGACTTGATACCTGATACTTGGAACTGCCAGCGCCAGGACTTGATACTTGATACTTGGAACCTCCAGAGCCAGGACTTGATACTTGGAACCTCCAGAGCCAGGACTTGATACCTGGAACCAAAGCCAGGACTTGACACTTGACACTTGGAACTGCCAGGGCCAGGACTTGATACTTGATTCTTTGAACTGCCAGGGCCAGGACTTGATACTTGATACTTGGAACTGCCAGAGCCAGGACTTGATACTTGGAACCTCCAGAGCCAGGACATGATACTTGGAACCGCCAGGGCCAGGACTTGATACTTGATACTTGGAACTGCCAGGGCCACGACTTGATACATGGAACCTCCAGGGCCAGGTCATGATACTTGGAACCTCCAGATTCAGGACTTGATACTTGGAACCTCCAGGGCCAGGACTTGATACTTGGAACCTCCAGGTCCAGAACTTGATACTTGACACTTGGAAGTTCCAGGGCCAGGACTTGATACTTGATACTTGGAACCTCCAGGGCAAGGACTTGATACATGATACTTGGAAGTTCCATGGCCAGGACTTGATACTAGATAGTTGGAACTGCCAGGGCCAGGACTTGATACTTGAAACCTCCAGGGCCAGGACTTGATACCTGGAACCTCCAGGGCCAGGACTTGATACTTGGAACCTCCAGAGCCAGGACTTGATAATTGGAACTGCCAGAGCCAGGACTTGATACTTGGAACATCCAGGACCAGGATATGATACTTGATACTTGGAAGTTCCAGGGCCAGGACTTGATACTTGATACTTGGAACCTCCAGGGCAAGGACTTGATACATGATACTTGGAAGTTCCATGGCCAGGACTTGATACTAGATAGTTGGAACTGCCAGGGCCAGGACTTGATACTTGAAACCTCCAGGGCCAGGACTTGATACCTGGAACCTCCAGGGCCAGGACTTGATACTTGGAACCTCCAGAGCCAGGACTTGATAATTGGAACTGCCAGAGCCAGGACTTGATACTTGGAACATCCAGGACCAGGATATGATACTTGATACTTGGAAGTTCCAGGGCCAGGAATTGATACTTGATACTTGGAACCGTCAGGGACAGGACTTGATACTTGGAACCTCCAGGGCCAGGACTTGATACTTGGAACCAAAGCCAGGACTTGATACCTGATACTTGGAACTGCCAGCGCCAGGACTTGATACTTGATACTTGGAACCGCCAGGGCCAGGACGTGATACTTGGAACTGCCAGGGCGAGAACTTGATACTTGATACTTGGAACCTCCAGAGCCAGGACTTGATACTTGGAACCTCCAGAGCCAGGACTTGATACCTGGAACCAAAGCCAGGACTTGACACTTGACACTTGGAACTGCCAGGGCCAGGACTTGATACTTGATACTTGGAACTGCCAGGGCCAGGACTTGATACTTGATACTTTGAACTGCCAGGGCCAGGACTTGATACTTGATACTTGGAACTGCCGGAGCCAGGACTTGATACTTGGAACCTCCAGAGCCAGGACATGATACTTGGAACCGCCAGGGCCAGGACTTGATACTTGATACTTGGAACTGCCAGGGCCACGACTTGATACATGGAACCTCCAGGGCCAGGTCATGATACTTGGAACCTCCAGATTCAGGCCTTGATACTTGGAACCTCCAGGGCCAGGACTTGATACTTGGAACCTCCAGGGCCAGGACTTGATACTTGACACTTGGAAGTTCCAGGGCCAGGACTTGATACTTGATACTTGGAACCTCCAGGGCCAGGACTTGATACGTGATACTTGGAAGTTCCATGGCCAGGACTTGATACTTGATACTTGGAATTGCCAGGGCCAGGACTTGATATTTGATACTTGGAACTGTCAGAGCCAGGACTCGACACTTGAAACATCCAGGGCTAGGACATGATACTTGGGACCTCCAGGGCAAGGACTAGATATTTGGAACCTCCAGGACCAGGACTTGATACATGGTACTTGGACCCTCCAGGGCCAGGACTTGATTCTTGATACTTGGAAGCTCCGGGGCCAGGACTTGATACTTGATACTTGGAACCTCCAGGGCCAGGACTTGATACTTGATACTTGGATGTTCCAGGGCCAGGACTTGATACTTGATACTTGGAACCTCCAGGGCCAGGACTTGATACTTGGAACCTCTAGGGCCAGGACATGATACTTGTAACCTCCAGGGCCAGGACTAGATACTTGGAGCCTCCAGGGCCAGGACTTGATACTTGGAAGTTCCAGGGCCAGGACTTGATACTTGATACTTGGAACCTCCAGGGCCAGGACTTGATACTTGATACTTGGAACTGCCAGGGCTAGGACTTGATAACTCATACTTGGAACTGCCAGAGCCAGGATTTGATACTTGGAACCCCCAGGGCCAGGACTTGATACTTGAAACCTCCAGGGCCAGGACTTGATACCTGGAACCTCCAGGGCCAGGACTTGATACTTGGAACCTCCAGGGCCAGGACTAGATACTTGGAACCTCCAGGGCCAGGACTTGATACTTGGAAAGTCCAGGGCCAGGACTTGATACATGATACTTGGAAGTTCCAGGGCCAGGACTTGATACTTGATACTTGGAACCTCCAGGGCCAGGACTTGATACTTGATACTTGGAACTGCCAGGGCTAGGACTTGATACTTCATACTTGGAACTGCCAGAGCCAGGATTTGATACTTGGAACCCCCAGGGCCAGGACTTGATACTTGAAACCTCCAGGGCCGGGACTTGATACCTGGAACCTCCAGGGCCAGGACTTGATACTTGGAACCTCCAGGGCAAGGACTTGATACTTGATACTTCGAACCTCCAGGTCCAGGGCTTGATACTTGGAACTTCCAGAGCCAGGACTTGATACTTGGAACCTCCAAAGCCAGGACTTGATACTTGGAACCTCCAGAGCTAGGACTTGATACTTGGAACCTTCAGAGCCAGGATTTGATACCTGGAACCTCCAGGGCCAGGACTTGATACCTGGAACCTCCAGGGCCAGGACTTGATACTTGATACTTCGAACCTCCAGGTCCAGGGCATGATACTTGGAACCTCCAGAGCCAGGACTTGATACCTGGAACCAAAGCCAGGACTTGACACTTGACACTTGGAACTGCCAGGGCCAGGACTTGATACTTGATACTTGGAACTACCAGGGCCAGGACTTGATACTTGATTCTTTGAACTGCCAGGGCCAGGACTTGATACTTGATACTTGGAACTGCCAGAGCCAGGACTTGATACTTGGAACCTCCAGAGCCAGGACATGATACTTGGAACCGCCAGGGCCAGGACTTGATCCTTGATACTTGGAACTGCCAGGGCCACGACTTGATACATGGAACCTCCAGGGCCAGGTCATGATACTTGGAACCTCCAGATTCAGGACTTGATACTTGGACCCTCCAGGGCCAGGACTTGATACTTGGAACCTCCAGGTCCAGAACTTGATACTTGACACTTGGAAGTTCCAGGGCCAGGACTTGATACTTGATACTTGGAACCTCCAGGGCCAGGACTTGATACATGATACTTGGAAGTTCCATGGCCAGGACTTGATACTAGATACTTGGAACTGCCAGGGCCAGGACTTGATACTTGATACTTGGAACCGCAAGAGCGAGGACTTCATACTTGATATTTGGAACTGCCTGGGCCAGGACTTGATATTTGATACTTGGAACTGTCAGAGCCAGTACTCGACACTTGAAACATCCAGGGCTAGGACATGATACTTGGGACCTCCAGGGCCAGGACTTGATATTTGGAACCTCCAGGACCAGGACTTGATACATGGTACTTGGACCCTCCAGGACCAGGACTTGATTCTTGATACTTGGAAGCACCGGGACCAGGACTTGATACTTGATACTTGGAACTGCCAGGGCCATGACTTGATACTTGATACTTGGAACCTTCAGGGCCAGGACTTGAGACTTCATACTTGGAAACTCCAGGGCGAGGACTTGATACTTGGAACCTCCAGAGCCAGGACTTGATACTTGGAACTGCCAGAGCCAGGACTTGATACTTGGAACATCCAGGACCAGGACATGATACTTGATACTTGGAACATCCAGGACCAGGACTTGATACCTGATACTTGGAACTGCCAGCGCCAGGACTTGATACTTGATACTTGGAACCTCCAGAGCCAGGACTTGATACTTGGAACCTCCAGAGCCAGGACTTGATACCTGGAACCAAAGCCAGGACTTGACACTTGACACTTGGAACTGCCAGGGCCAGGACTTGATACTTGATTCTTTGAACTGCCAGGGCCAGGACTTGATACTTGATACTTGGAACTGCCAGAGCCAGGACTTGATACTTGGAACCTCCAGAGCCAGGACATGATACTTGGAACCGCCAGGGCCAGGACTTGATACTTGATACTTGGAACTGCCAGGGCCACGACTTGATACATGGAACCTCCAGGGCCAGGTCATGATACTTGGAACCTCCAGATTCAGGACTTGATACTTGGAACCTCCAGGGCCAGGACTTGATACTTGGAACCTCCAGGTCCAGAACTTGATACTTGACACTTGGAAGTTCCAGGGCCAGGACTTGATACTTGATACTTGGAACTGCCAGGGCTACTACTTGATACTTCATACTTGGAACTGCCAGAGCCAGGATTTGATACTTGGAACCCCCAGGGCCAGGACTTGATACTTGAAACCTCCAGGGCCAGGACTTGATACCTGGAACCTCCAGGGCCAGGACTTGATACTTGGAACCTCCAGAGCCAGGACTTGATAATTGGAACTGCCAGAGCCAGGACTTGATACTTGGAACATCCAGGACCAGGATATGATACTTGATACTTGGAAGTTCCAGGGCCAGGAATTGATACTTGATACTTGGAACCGTCAGGGACAGGACTTGATACTTGGAACCTCCAGGGCCAGGACTTGATACTTGGAACCAAAGCCAGGACTTGATACCTGATACTTGGAACTGCCAGCGCCAGGACTTGATACTTGATACTTGGAACCGCCAGGGCCAGGACGTGATACTTGGAACTGCCAGGGCGAGAACTTGATACTTGATACTTGGAACCTCCAGAGCCAGGACTTGATACTTGGAACCTCCAGAGCCAGGACTTGATACCTGGAACCAAAGCCAGGACTTGACACTTGACACTTGGAACTGCCAGGGCCAGGACTTGATACTTGATACTTGGAACTGCCAGGGCCAGGACTTGATACTTGATACTTTGAACTGCCAGGGCCAGGACTTGATACTTGATACTTGGAACTGCCAGAGCCAGGACTTGATACTTGGAACCTCCAGAGCCAGGACATGATACTTGGAACCGCCAGGGCCAGGACTTGATACTTGATACTTGGAACTGCCAGGGCCACGACTTGATACATGGAACCTCCAGGGCCAGGTCATGATACTTGGAACCTCCAGATTCAGGCCTTGATACTTGGAACCTCCAGGGCCAGGACTTGATACTTGGAACCTCCAGGGCCAGGACTTGATACTTGACACTTGGAAGTTCCAGGGCCAGGACTTGATACTTGATACTTGGAACCTCCAGGGCCAGGACTTGATACGTGATACTTGGAAGTTCCATGGCCAGGACTTGATACTTGATACTTGGAATTGCCAGGGCCAGGACTTGATATTTGATACTTGGAACTGTCAGAGCCAGGACTCGACACTTGAAACATCCAGGGCTAGGACATGATACTTGGGACCTCCAGGGCAAGGACTAGATATTTGGAACCTCCAGGACCAGGACTTGATACATGGTACTTGGACCCTCCAGGGCCAGGACTTGATTCTTGATACTTGGAAGCTCCGGGGCCAGGACTTGATACTTGATACTTGGAACCTCCAGGGCCAGGACTTGATACTTGATACTTGGATGTTCCAGGGCCAGGACTTGATACTTGATACTTGGAACCTCCAGGGCCAGGACTTGATACTTGGAACCTCTAGGGCCAGGACATGATACTTGTAACCTCCAGGGCCAGGACTAGATACTTGGAGCCTCCAGGGCCAGGACTTGATACTTGGAAGTTCCAGGGCCAGGACTTGATACTTGATACTTGGAACCTCCAGGGCCAGGACTTGATACTTGATACTTGGAACTGCCAGGGCTAGGACTTGATAACTCATACTTGGAACTGCCAGAGCCAGGATTTGATACTTGGAACCCCCAGGGCCAGGACTTGATACTTGAAACCTCCAGGGCCAGGACTTGATACCTGGAACCTCCAGGGCCAGGACTTGATACTTGGAACCTCCAGGGCCAGGACTAGATACTTGGAACCTCCAGGGCCAGGACTTGATACTTGGAAAGTCCAGGGCCAGGACTTGATACATGATACTTGGAAGTTCCAGGGCCAGGACTTGATACTTGATACTTGGAACCTCCAGGGCCAGGACTTGATACTTGATACTTGGAACTGCCAGGGCTAGGACTTGATACTTCATACTTGGAACTGCCAGAGCCAGGATTTGATACTTGGAACCCCCAGGGCCAGGACTTGATACTTGAAACCTCCAGGGCCGGGACTTGATACCTGGAACCTCCAGGGCCAGGACTTGATACTTGGAACCTCCAGGGCAAGGACTTGATACTTGATACTTCGAACCTCCAGGTCCAGGGCTTGATACTTGGAACTTCCAGAGCCAGGACTTGATACTTGGAACCTCCAAAGCCAGGACTTGATACTTGGAACCTCCAGAGCTAGGACTTGATACTTGGAACCTTCAGAGCCAGGATTTGATACCTGGAACCTCCAGGGCCAGGACTTGATACCTGGAACCTCCAGGGCCAGGACTTGATACTTGATACTTCGAACCTCCAGGTCCAGGGCATGATACTTGGAACCTCCAGAGCCAGGACTTGATACCTGGAACCAAAGCCAGGACTTGACACTTGACACTTGGAACTGCCAGGGCCAGGACTTGATACTTGATACTTGGAACTACCAGGGCCAGGACTTGATACTTGATTCTTTGAACTGCCAGGGCCAGGACTTGATACTTGATACTTGGAACTGCCAGAGCCAGGACTTGATACTTGGAACCTCCAGAGCCAGGACATGATACTTGGAACCGCCAGGGCCAGGACTTGATCCTTGATACTTGGAACTGCCAGGGCCACGACTTGATACATGGAACCTCCAGGGCCAGGTCATGATACTTGGAACCTCCAGATTCAGGACTTGATACTTGGACCCTCCAGGGCCAGGATTTGATACTTGGAACCTCCAGGTCCAGAACTTGATACATGACACTTGGAAGTTCCAGGGCCAGGACTTGATACTTGATACTTGGAACCTCCAGGGCCAGGACTTGATACATGATACTTGGAAGTTCCATGGCCAGGACTTGATACTAGATACTTGGAACTGCCAGGGCCAGGACTTGATACTTGATACTTGGAACCGCAAGAGCGAGGACTTCATACTTGATATTTGGAACTGCCTGGGCCAGGACTTGATATTTGATACTTGGAACTGTCAGAGCCAGTACTCGACACTTGAAACATCCAGGGCTAGGACATGATACTTGGGACCTCCAGGGCCAGGACTTGATATTTGGAACCTCCAGGACCAGGACTTGATACATGGTACTTGGACCCTCCAGGACCAGGACTTGATTCTTGATACTTGGAAGCACCGGGACCAGGACTTGATACTTGATACTTGGAACTGCCAGGGCCATGACTTGATACTTGATACTTGGAACCTCCAAAGCCAGGACTTGATAATTGGAACCTCAAGGGCCGGGACTTGATATTTGATACTTCGATCCTCCAGGGCCAGGACTTGAACCTCGATACGTTGAAACTCCAGGGCCAGGACTTGATACTTGATAGTTGGAACATCCAGGGCCAGGACTTGATACTTGATACTTGGAACCTCCAGGGCCAGGACTTGATACTTGATACTTGGAACTGCCAGGGCCAGGACTTGATACTTCATACTTGGAACTGCCAGAGCCAGGATTTGATACTTGGAACCCCCAGGGCCAGGACTTGATACTTGATACTTGGAACTGCCAGAGCCAGGATTTGATACTTGGAACCCCCAGGGCCAGGACTTGATACTTGAAACCTCCAGGGCCGGGACTTGATACCTGGAACCTCCAGGGCCAGGACTTGATACTTGGAACCTCCAGGGCAAGGACTTGATACTTGATACTTGGAACCGCCAGGGCCAGTACTTGATACTAGATACTTGGAATGCCAGGGCCAGGACTTGATACTTGATACTTGGAACCGCCAGAGCCAGGACTTGATACTTGATATTTGGAACTGCCAGGGCCAGGACTTGATATTTGATACTTGGAACTGTCAGAGCCAGGACTCGACACTTGAAACATCCAGGGCTAGGACATGATACTTGGGACCTCCAGGGTCAGGACTTGATATTTGGAACCTCCAGGACCAGGACTTGATACATGTTAATTGGACCCTCCAGGGCCAGGACTTGATTCTTGATACTTGGAAGCTCCGGGGCTAGGACTTGATACTTGATACTTGGAACTGCCAGGGCCATGACTTGATACTTGATACTTGGAACCTCCAAAGCCAGGACTTGATAATTGGAATCTCAAGGGCCGGGACTTGATATTTGATACTTCGATCCTCCAGGGCCAGGACTTGAAACTCGATACGTTGAAATTCCAGGGCCAGGACTTGATACTTGATAGTTGGAACATCCAGGGCCAGGACTTGATTCTTGATACTTGGAACCGCCAGGGCCAGGACTTGATACTAGATACTTGGAATGCCAGGGCCAGGACTTGATACTTGATACTTGGAACTGCCAGGGCCAGGACTTGATACTTGATACTTGGATCTGCCAGGGCCAGGACTTGATACTTGATACTTGGAACCTCCAGGGCCAGGACTTGATACTTGGAACCTCTAGGGCCAGGACATGATACTTGTAACCTCCAGGGCCAGGACTAGATACTTGGAGCCTCCAGGGCCAGGACTTGATACTTGGAAGTTCCAGGGCCAGGACTTGATACTTGATACTTGGAACCTCCAGGGCCAGGACTTGATACTTGATACTTGGAACTGCCAGGGCTAGGACTTGATAACTCATACTTGGAACTGCCAGAGCCAGGATTTGATACTTGGAACCCCCAGGGCCAGGACTTGATACTTGAAACCTCCAGGGCCAGGACTTGATACCTGGAACCTCCAGGGCCAGGACTTGATACTTGGAACCTCCAGGGCCAGGACTAGATACTTGGAACCTCCAGGGCCAGGACTTGATACTTGGAAAGTCCAGGGCCAGGACTTGATACATGATACTTGGAAGTTCCAGGGCCAGGACTTGATACTTGATACTTGGAACCTCCAGGGCCAGGACTTGATACTTGATACTTGGAACTGCCAGGGCTAGGACTTGATACTTCATACTTGGAACTGCCAGAGCCAGGATTTGATACTTGGAACCCCCAGGGCCAGGACTTGATACTTGAAACCTCCAGGGCCGGGACTTGATACCTGGAACCTCCAGGGCCAGGACTTGATACTTGGAACCTCCAGGGCAAGGACTTGATACTTGATACTTCGAACCTCCAGGTCCAGGGCTTGATACTTGGAACTTCCAGAGCCAGGACTTGATACTTGGAACCTCCAAAGCCAGGACTTGATACTTGGAACCTCCAGAGCTAGGACTTGATACTTGGAACCTTCAGAGCCAGGATTTGATACCTGGAACCTCCAGGGCCAGGACTTGATACCTGGAACCTCCAGGGCCAGGACTTGATACTTGATACTTCGAACCTCCAGGTCCAGGGCATGATATTTGGAACCTCCAGAGCCAGGACTTGATACCTGGAACCAAAGCCAGGACTTGACACTTGACACTTGGAACTGCCAGGGCCAGGACTTGATACTTGATACTTGGAACTACCAGGGCCAGGACTTGATACTTGATTCTTTGAACTGCCAGGGCCAGGACTTGATACTTGATACTTGGAACTGCCAGAGCCAGGACTTGATACTTGGAACCTCCAGAGCCAGGACATGATACTTGGAACCGCCAGGGCCAGGACTTGATCCTTGATACTTGGAACTGCCAGGGCCACGACTTGATACATGGAACCTCCAGGGCCAGGTCATGATACTTGGAACCTCCAGATTCAGGACTTGATACTTGGACCCTCCAGGGCCAGGACTTGATACTTGGAACCTCCAGGTCCAGAACTTGATACTTGACACTTGGAAGTTCCAGGGCCAGGACTTGATACTTGATACTTGGAACCTCCAGGGCCAGGACTTGATACATGATACTTGGAAGTTCCATGGCCAGGACTTGATACTAGATACTTGGAACTGCCAGGGCCAGGACTTGATACTTGATACTTGGAACCGCAAGAGCGAGGACTTCATACTTGATATTTGGAACTGCCTGGGCCAGGACTTGATATTTGATACTTGGAACTGTCAGAGCCAGTACTCGACACTTGAAACATCCAGGGCTAGGACATGATACTTGGGACCTCCAGGGCCAGGACTTGATATTTGGAACCTCCAGGACCAGGACTTGATACATGGTACTTGGACCCTCCAGGACCAGGACTTGATTCTTGATACTTGGAAGCACCGGGACCAGGACTTGATACTTGATACTTGGAACTGCCAGGGCCATGACTTGATACTTGATACTTGGAACCTCCAAAGCCAGGACTTGATAATTGGAACCTCAAGGGCCGGGACTTGATATTTGATACTTCGATCCTCCAGGGCCAGGACTTGAACCTCGATACGTTGAAACTCCAGGGCCAGGACTTGATACTTGATAGTTGGAACATCCAGGGCCAGGACTTGATACTTGATACTTGGAACCTCCAGGGCCAGGACTTGATACTTGATACTTGGAACTGCCAGGGCCAGGACTTGATACTTCATACTTGGAACTGCCAGAGCCAGGATTTGATACTTGGAACCCCCAGGGCCAGGACTTGATACTTGATACTTGGAACTGCCAGAGCCAGGATTTGATACTTGGAACCCCCAGGGCCAGGACTTGATACTTGAAACCTCCAGGGCCGGGACTTGATACCTGGAACCTCCAGGGCCAGGACTTGATACTTGGAACCTCCAGGGCAAGGACTTGATACTTGATACTTGGAACCGCCAGGGCCAGGACTTGATACTAGATACTTGGAATGCCAGGGCCAGGACTTGATACTTGATACTTGGAACCGCCAGAGCCAGGACTTGATACTTGATATTTGGAACTGCCAGGGCCAGGACTTGATATTTGATACTTGGAACTGTCAGAGCCAGGACTCGACACTTGAAACATCCAGGGCTAGGACATGATACTTGGGACCTCCAGGGTCAGGACTTGATATTTGGAACCTCCAGGACCAGGACTTGATACATGTTAATTGGACCCTCCAGGGCCAGGACTTGATTCTTGATACTTGGAAGCTCCGGGGCTAGGACTTGATACTTGATACTTGGAACTGCCAGGGCCATGACTTGATACTTGATACTTGGAACCTCCAAAGCCAGGACTTGATAATTGGAACCTCAAGGGCCGGGACTTGATATTTGATACTTCGATCCTCCAGGGCCAGGACTTGAAACTCGATACGTTGAAATTCCAGGGCCAGGACTTGATACTTGATAGTTGGAACATCCAGGGCCAGGACTTGATTCTTGATACTTGGAACCGCCAGGGCCAGGACTTGATACTAGATACTTGGAATGCCAGGGCCAGGACTTGATACTTGATACTTGGAACCGCCAGAGCCAGGACTTGATACTTGATATTTGGAACTGCCAGGGCCAGGACTTGATATTTGATACTTGGAACTGTCAGAGCCAGGACTCGACACTTGAAACATCCAGGGCTAGGACATGATACTTGGGACCTCCAGGGCCAGGACTTGATATTTGGAACCTCCAGGGCCAGGACTTGATTCTTGATACTTGGAAGCTCCAAGGCCAGGACTTGACACTTGGAACTGCCAGAGCCAGGACTTGATACTTGATATTTGGAACTGCCAGGGCCAGGACTTGATATTTGATACTTGGAACTGTCAGAGCCAGGACTCGACACTTGAAACATCCAGGGCTAGGACATGATACTTGGGACCTCCAGGGCCAGGACTTGATATTTGGAACCTCCAGGACCAGGACTTGATACATGGTACTTGGACCCTCCAGGGCCAGGACTTGATACTTGATACTTGGAACTGCCAGGGCTAGGACTTGATACTTCATACTTGGAACTGCCAGAGCCAGGATTTGATACTTGGAACCTCCAGGGCCAGGACTTGATACTTGGAACCTCCAGGGCCAGGACTTGATACTTGATACTTCGAACCTCCAGGTCCAGGGCTTGATACTTGGAACTTCCAGAGCCAGGACTTGATACTTGGAACCTCCAAAGCCAGGACTTGATACTTGGAACCTCCAGAGCCAGGATTTGATACCTGGAACCTCCAGGGCCAGGTCTTGATACTTGGAACCTCCAGGGCCAGGACTTGATACTTGATACTTCGAACCTCCAGGTCCAGGGCTTGATACTTGGAACTTCCAGAGCCAGGACTTGATAATTGGAACCTCAAGGGCCGGGAATTGATATTTGATACTTCGATCCTCCAGGGCCAGGACTTGAAACTCGATACGTTGAAACTCCAGGGCCAGGACTTGATACTTGATAGTTGGAACATCCAGGGCCAGGGCATGATAGTTGTTACTTGGAACTTCCAGGGCCAGGACTTGATACTTGATACTTGATACTTGGAACCGCCAGGGCTAGGACCTGATACTTGATACTTGGAACAGCCAAGGCCAGGACTTGATACTTGGGACAACCAGAGCCGGGACTTGATACTTGGAACCTTCAGGGCCAGGACTTGAGACTTGATACTTGGAAACTCCAGGGCCAGGACTTGATACTTGGAACCACCAGGGTCAGGACAAGACTTGGAACCTCCAGAGCCAGGACTTGATAGTTGGAACTGACAGAGCCAGGACTTGATACTTGGAACCACCAGGGCCAGGTCAAGACTTGGAACCTCCAGAACCAGGACTTGATACTTGGAACCTGCAGGACCAGGACTTGATATTTGGAAACTCCAGGGCGAGGACTTGATACATGGTACTTGGACCCTCCAGGGCCAGGACTTGATTCTTGATACTTGGAAGCTCCTGGGCCAGGACTTGATACTTGATACTTGGAACTGCCAGGGCCATGACTTGATACTTGATACTTGGAACCGCCAGGGCCAGGACTTGTTACTTGGAACCTCCATAGCCAGGACTTGATAAGTGGAACCTCCCGGGCCAGGACATGATACTTGTAACCTCCAGGGCCAGGACTAGATACTTGAAACCTCCAGGGCCAGGACGTGATACTTGGAACTGCCAGGGCGAGGACTTGATACTTGATACTTAGAACCTCCAGAGCCAGGACTTGATACTTGGAACCTCCAGAGCCAGGACTTGATACCTGGAACCAAAGCCAGGACTTGACACTTGACACTTGGAACTGCCAGGGCCAGGACTTGATACTTGATACTTGGAACTGCCAGGGCCAGGACTTGATACTTGATACTTGGAACTGCCAGAGCCAGGACTTGATACATGGAACCTCCAGAGCCAGGACATGATACTTGGAACCGCCAGGGCCAGGACTTGATACTTGATACTTGGAACTGCCAGGGCCACGAGTTGATACATGGAACCTCCAGGGCCAGGTCATGATACTTGGAACCTCCAGATTCAGGACTTGATACTTGGAACCTCCAGGGCCAGGACTTGATACTTGGAACCTCCAGGTCCAGAACTTGATACTTGACACTTGGAAGTTCCAGGGCCAGGACTTGATACTTGATACTTGGAGCCTCCAGGGCAAGGACTTGATACATGATACTTGGAAGTTCCATGGCCAGGACTTGATACTAGATAGTTGGAACTGCCAGGGCCAGGACTTGATACTTGATACTTGGAACCGCAAGAGCGAGGACTTCATACTTGATATTTGGAACTGCCTGGGCCAGGACTTGATATTTGATACTTGGAACTGTCAGAGCCAGTACTCGACACTTGAAACATCCAGGGCTAGGACATGATACTTGGGACCTCCAGGGCCAGGACTTGATATTTGGAACCTCCAGGACCAGGACTTGATACATGGTACTTGGACCCTCCAGGACCAGGACTTGATTCTTGATACTTGGAAGCACCGGGACCAGGACTTGATACTTGATACTTGGAACCTCCAAAGCCAGGACTTGATAATTGGAACCTCAAGGGCCGGGACTTGATATTTGATACTTCGATCCTCCAGGGCCAGGACTTGAAACTCGATACGTTGAAACTCCAGGGCCAGGACTTGATACTTGATAGTTGGAACATCCAGGGCCAGGACTTGATTCTTGATACTTGGAAGCTCCGGGGCCAGGACTTGATACTTGATACTTGGAACTGCCAGGGCTAGGACTTGATACTTCATACTTGGAACTGCCAGAGCCAGGATTTGATACTTGGAACCCCCAGGGCCAGGACTTGATACTTGAAACCTCCAGGGCCAGGACTTGATACTTGGAACCTCCAGAGCTAGGACTTGATACTTGGAACCTTCAGAGCCAGGATTTGATACCTGGAACCTCCAGGGCCAGGTCTTGATACTTGGAACCTCCAGGGCCAGGACTTGATACTTGATACTTCGAACCTCCAGGTCCAGGGCTTGATACTTGGAACTTCCAGAGCCAGGACTTGATAATTGGAACCTCAAGGGCCGGGAATTGATATTTGATACTTCGATCCTCCAGGGCCAGGACTTGAAACTCGATACGTTGAAACTCCAGGGCCAGGACTTGATACTTGATAGTTGGAACATCCAGGGCCAGGGCATGATAGTTGTTACTTGGAACTTCCAGGGCCAGGACTTGATACTTGATACTTGATACTTGGAACCGCCAGGGCTAGGACCTGATACTTGATACTTGGAACAGCCAAGGCCAGGACTTGATACTTGGGACAACCAGAGCCGGGACTTGATACTTGGAACCTTCAGGGCCAGGACTTGAGACTTGATACTTGGAAACTCCAGGGCCAGGACTTGATACTTGGAACCACCAGGGTCAGGACAAGACTTGGAACCTCCAGAGCCAGGACTTGATAGTTGGAACTGACAGAGCCAGGACTTGATACTTGGAACCACCAGGGCCAGGTCAAGACTTGGAACCTCCAGAACCAGGACTTGATACTTGGAACCTGCAGGACCAGGACTTGATATTTGGAAACTCCAGGGCGAGGACTTGATACATGGTACTTGGACCCTCCAGGGCCAGGACTTGATTCTTGATACTTGGAAGCTCCTGGGCCAGGACTTGATACTTGATACTTGGAACTGCCAGGGCCATGACTTGATACTTGATACTTGGAACCGCCAGGGCCAGGACTTGTTACTTGGAACCTCCATAGCCAGGACTTGATAAGTGGAACCTCCCGGGCCAGGACATGATACTTGTAACCTCCAGGGCCAGGACTAGATACTTGAAACCTCCAGGGCCAGGACGTGATACTTGGAACTGCCAGGGCGAGGACTTGATACTTGATACTTAGAACCTCCAGAGCCAGGACTTGATACTTGGAACCTCCAGAGCCAGGACTTGATACCTGGAACCAAAGCCAGGACTTGACACTTGACACTTGGAACTGCCAGGGCCAGGACTTGATACTTGATACTTGGAACTGCCAGGGCCAGGACTTGATACTTGATACTTGGAACTGCCAGAGCCAGGACTTGATACATGGAACCTCCAGAGCCAGGACATGATACTTGGAACCGCCAGGGCCAGGACTTGATACTTGATACTTGGAACTGCCAGGGCCACGAGTTGATACATGGAACCTCCAGGGCCAGGTCATGATACTTGGAACCTCCAGATTCAGGACTTGATACTTGGAACCTCCAGGGCCAGGACTTGATACTTGGAACCTCCAGGTCCAGAACTTGATACTTGACACTTGGAAGTTCCAGGGCCAGGACTTGATACTTGATACTTGGAACCTCCAGGGCAAGGACTTGATACATGATACTTGGAAGTTCCATGGCCAGGACTTGATACTAGATAGTTGGAACTGCCAGGGCCAGGACTTGATACTTGATACTTGGAACCGCAAGAGCCAGGACTTCATACTTGATATTTGGAACTGCCTGGGCCAGGACTTGATATTTGATACTTGGAACTGTCAGAGCCAGTACTCGACACTTGAAACATCCAGGGCTAGGACATGATACTTGGGACCTCCAGGGCCAGGACTTGATATTTGGAACCTCCAGGACCAGGACTTGATACATGGTACTTGGACCCTCCAGGACCAGGACTTGATTCTTGATACTTGGAAGCACCGGGACCAGGACTTGATACTTGATACTTGGAACCTCCAAAGCCAGGACTTGATAATTGGAACCTCAAGGGCCGGGACTTGATATTTGATACTTCGATCCTCCAGGGCCAGGACTTGAAACTCGATACGTTGAAACTCCAGGGCCAGGACTTGATACTTGATAGTTGGAACATCCAGGGCCAGGACTTGATTCTTGATACTTGGAAGCTCCGGGGCCAGGACTTGATACTTGATACTTGGAACTGCCAGGGCTAGGACTTGATACTTCATACTTGGAACTGCCAGAGCCAGGATTTGATACTTGGAACCCCCAGGGCCAGGACTTGATACTTGAAACCTCCAGGGCCAGGACTTGATACTTGATACTTGGAACCGCCAGGGCCAGGACTTGATACTAGATACTTGGAACTGCCAGGGCCAGGACTTGATACTTGATACTTGGAACCGCCAGAGCCAGGACTTGATACTTGATATTTGGAACTGCCAGGGCCAGGACTTGATATTTGATACTTGGAACTGTCAGAGCCAGTACTCTACACTTGAAACATCCAGGGCTAGGACATGATACTTGGGACCTCCAGGGCCAGGAATTGATATTTGGAACCTCCAGGACCAGGACTTGATACATGTTACTTGGACCCTCCAGGGCCAGGACTTGATTCTTGATACTTGGAAGCTCCGGGGCCAGGACTTGATACTTGATACTTGGAACTGCCAGGGCCATGACTTGATACTTGATACTTGGAACCTCCAAAGCCAGGACTTGATAATTGGAACCTCAAGGGCCGGGACTTGATATTTGATACTTCGATCCTCCAGGGCCAGGACTTGAAACTCGATACGTTGAAATTCCAGGGCCAGGACTTGATACTTGATAGTTGGAACATCCAGGGCCAGGACTTGATTCTTGATACTTGGAACCGCCAGGGCCAGGACTTGATACTAGATACTTGGAACTGCCAGGGCCAGGACTTGATACTTGATACTTGGAACCGCCAGAGCCAGGACTTGATACTTGATATTTGGAACTGCCAGGGCCAGGACTTGATATTTGATGCTTGGAACTGTCAGAGCCAGGACTCGACACTTGAAACATCCAGGGCTAGGACATGATACTTGGGACCTCCAGGGCCAGGACTTGATATTTGGAACCTCCAGGACCAGGACTTGATACATGTTACTTGGACCCTCCAGGGCCAGGACTTGATTCTTGATACTTGGAAGCTCCGGGGCCAGGACTTGATACTTGATACTTGGAACTGCCAGGGCCATGACTTGATACTTGATACTTGGAACCTCCAAAGCCAGGACTTGATAATTGGAACCTCAAGGGCCGGGACTTGATATTTGATACTTCGATCCTCCAGGGCCAGGACTTGAAACTCGATACGTTGAAACTCCAGGGCCAGGACTTGATACTTGATAGTTGGAACATCCAGGGCCAGGACTTGATTCTTGATACTTGGAACCGCCAGGGCCAGGACTTCATGCTTGATATTTGGAACTGCCAGGTACAGGACTTGATATTTGATACTTGGAACTGTCAGAGCCAGGACTCGACACTTGAAACATCCAGGGCTAGGACATGATACTTGGGACCTCCAGGGCCAGGACTTGATATTTGGACCCTCCAGGGCCAGGACTTGATTCTTGATACTTGGAACTGCCAGGGCTAGGACTTGATACTTCATACTTGGAACTGCCAGAGCCAGGATTTGATACTTGGAACCCCCAGGGCCAGGACTTGATACTTGAAACCTCCAGGGCCAGGACTTGATACCTGGAACCTCCAGGGCCAGGACTTGATACTTGGAACCTCCAGGGCCAGGACTTGATACTTGATACTTCGAACCTCCAGGTCCAGGGCTTGATACTTGGAACTTCCAGAGCCAGGACTTGATACTTGGAACCTCCAAAGCCAGGACTTGATACTTGGAACCTCCAGAGCTAGGACTTGATACTTGGAACCTTCAGAGCCAGGATTTGATACCTGGAACCTCCAGGGCCAGGTCTTGATACTTGGAACCTCCAGGGCCAGGACTTGATACTTGATACTTCGAACCTCCAGGTCCAGGGCTTGATACTTGGAACTTCCAGAGCCAGGACTTGATAATTGGAACCTCAATGGCCGGGACTTGATATTTGATACTTCGATCCTCCAGGGCCAGGACTTGAAACTCGATACGTTGAAACTCCAGGGCCAGGACTTGATACTTGATAGTTGGAACATCCAGGGCCAGGGCATGATAGTTGTTACTTGGAACTTCCAGGGCCAGGACTTGATACTTGATACTTGATACTTGGAACCGCCAGGGCTAGGACCTGATACTTGATACTTGGAACTGCCAAGGCCAGGACTTGATACTTGGGACAACCAGAGCCGGGACTTGATACTTGGAACCTTCAGGGCCAGGACTTGAGACTTGATACTTGGAAACTCCAGGGCCAGGACTTGATACTTGGAACCACCAGGGTCAGGACAAGACTTGGAACCTCCAGAGCCAGGACTTGATAGTTGGAACTGACAGAGCCAGGACTTGATACTTGGAACCACCAGGGCCAGGTCAAGACTTGGAACCTCCAGAACCAGGACTTGATACTTGGAACCTGCAGGACCAGGACTTGATATTTGGAAACTCCAGGGCGAGGACTTGATACATGGTACTTGGATCCTCCAGGGCCAGGACTTGATTCTTGATACTTGGAAGCTCCTGGGCCAG
Organism: Mobula birostris; assembly: GCF_030028105.1. Lineage (NCBI taxonomy): Eukaryota > Metazoa > Chordata > Chondrichthyes > Myliobatiformes > Myliobatidae > Mobula > Mobula birostris. Next base: position 45,258 of record NW_027278496.1, read on the forward strand.
GACTTGATACTTGATACTTGGAACTGCCAGGGCCATGACTTGATACTTGATACTTGGAACCGCCAGGGCCAGGACTTGTTACTTGGAACCTCCATAGCCAGGACTTGATAAGTGGAACCTCCCGGGCCAGGAAATGATACATGTAACCTCCAGGGCCAGGACTAGATACGTGAAAACTCCAGGGCCAGGACGTGATACTTGGAACTGCCAGGGCGAGGACTTGATACTTGATACTTAGAACCTCCAGAGCCAGGACTTGATACTTGGAACCTCCAGAGCCAGGACATGATACTTGGAACCGCCAGGGCCAGGACTTGATACTTGATACTTGGAACTGCCAGGGCCACGACTTGATACATGGAACCTCCAGGGCCAGGTCATGATACTTGGAATCTCCAGATTCAGGCCTTGATACTTGGAACCTCCAGGGCCAGGACTTGATACTTGGAACCTCCAGGGCCAGGACTTGATACTTGACACTTGGAAGTTCCAGGGCCAGGACTTGATACTTGATACTTGGAACCTCCAGGGCCAGGACTTGATACTTGGAACCTCTAGGGCCAGGACATGATACGTGTAACCTCCAGGGCCAGGACTAGATACTTGGAGCCTCCAGGGTCAGGACTTGATACTTGGAAACTCCAGGGCCAGGACTTGATACTTGATACTTGGAACCTCCAGGGCCAGGACTTGATACCTGATACTTGGAACTGCCAGGGCTAGGACTTGATACCTCATACTTGGAACTGCCAGAGCCAGGATTTGATACTTGGAACCCCCAGGGCCAGGACTTGATTCTTGAAACCTCCAGGGCCAGGACTTGATACCTGGAACCTCCAGGGCCAGGACTTGATACTTGGAACCTCCAGGGCCAGGACTAGATACTTGGAACCTCCAGGGCCAGGACTTGATACTTGGAAACTCCAGGGCCAGGACTTGATACTTGATACTTGGAAGTTCCAGGGCCAGGACTTGATACTTGATACTTGGAACCTCCAGGGCCAGGACTTGATACTTGATACTTGGAACTGCCAGGGCTAGGACTTGATACTTCATACTTGGAACTGCCAGAGTCAGGATTTGATACTTGGAATCCCCAGGGCCAGGACTTGATACTTGAAACCTCCAGGGCCAGGACTTGATACCTGGAACCTCCAGGGCCAGGACTTGATACTTGGAAACTCCAGGGCCAGGACTTGATACTTGATACTTCGAACCTCCAGGTCCAGGGCTTGATACTTGGAACTTCCAGAGCCAGGACTTGATACTTGGAACCTCCAAAGCCAGGACTTGATACGTGATACTTGGAAGTTCCATGGCCAGGACTTGATACTAGATACTTGGAACTGCCAGGGCCAGGACTTGATATTTGGAACCTCCAGGACCAGGACTTGATTCTTGATACTTGGAAGCTCCGGGGCCAGGACTTGATACTTGATACTTGGAACCGCCAGAGCCAGGACTTGTTATTTGGAACCTCCATGGCCAGGACTTGATACTTGGAACCTCTAGGGCCAGGACATGATACTTGCAACCTCCAGGGCCAGGACTAGATACTTGGAACCTCCAGGGCCAGGACTTGATACTTGGAAACACCAGGGCAAGGACTTGATACTTGATACTTGGATGTTCCAGGGCCAGGACTTGATACTTGATACTTGGAACCTCCAGGGCCAGGACTTGATACTTGGAACCTCTAGGGCCAGGACATGATACGTGTAACCTCCAGGGCCAGGACTAGATACTTGGAGCCTCCAGGGTCAGGACTTGATACTTGGAAACTCCAGGGCCAGGACTTGATACATGATACTTGGAACCTCCAGGGCCAGGACTTGATACCTGATACTTGGAACTGCCAGGGCTAGGACTTGATACCTCATACTTGGAACTGCCAGAGCCAGGATTTGATACTTGGAACCCCCAGGGCCAGGACTTGATTCTTGAAACCTCCAGGGCCAGGACTTGATACCTGGAACCTCCAGGGCCAGGACTTGATACTTGGAACCTCCAGGGCCAGGACTAGATACTTGGAACCTCCAGGGCCAGGACTTGATACTTGGAAACTCCAGGGCCAGGACTTGATACTTGATACTTGGAAGTTCCAGGGCCAGGACTTGATACTTGATACTTGGAACCTCCAGGGCCAGGACTTGATACTTGATACTTGGAACTGCCAGGGCTAGGACTTGATACTTCATACTTGGAACTGCCAGAGTCAGGATTTGATACTTGGAATCCCCAGGGCCAGGACTTGATACTTGAAACCTCCAGGGCCAGGACTTGATACCTGGAACCTCCAGGGCCAGGACTTGATACTTGGAAACTCCAGGGCCAGGACTTGATACTTGATACTTCGAACCTCCAGGTCCAGGGCTTGATACTTGGAACTTCCAGAGCCAGGACTTGATACTTGGAACCTCCAAAGCCAGGACTTGATACGTGATACTTGGAAGTTCCATGGCCAGGACTTGATACTTGATACTTGGAACCGCCAGGGCCAGGACTTGATACTAGATACTTGGAACTGCCAGGGCCAGGACTTGATACTTGATACTTGGAACTGTCAGAGCCAGGACTCGACACTTGAAACATCCAGGGCTAGGACATGATACTTGGGACCTCCAGGGCCAGGACTTGATATTTGGAACCTCCAGGACCAGGACTTGATACATGGTACTTGGACCCTCCAGGGCCAGGACTTGATTCTTGATACTTGGAAGCTCCGGGGCCAGGACTTGATACTTGATACTTGGAACTGCCAGGGCATGACTTGATACTTGATACTTGGAACCGCCAGAGCCAGGACTTGTTACTTGGAACCTCCATGGCCAGGACTTGATACATGGAACCTCTAGGGCCAGGACATGATACTTGTAACCTCCAGGGCCAGGACTAGATACTTGGAACCTCCAGGGCCAGGACTTGATACTTGGAAACTCCAGGGCCAGGACTTGATACTTGATACTTGGATGTTCCAGGGCCAGGAGTTGATACTTGATACTTGGAACCTCCAGGGCCAGGACTTGATACTTGGAACCTCTAGGGCCAGGACATGATACTTGTAACCTCCAGGGCCAGGACTAGATACTTGGAGCCTCCATGGCCAGGACTTGATACTTGGAAACTCCAGGGCCAGGACTTGATACTTGATACTTGGAACCTCCAGGGCCAGGACTTGATACCTGATACTTGGAACTGCCAGGGCTAGGACTTGATACCTCATACTTGGAACTGCCAGAGCCAGGATTTGATACTTGGAACCCCCAGGGCCAGGACTTGATACTTGAAACCTCCAGGGCCAGGAATTGATACCTGGAACCTCCAGGGCCAGGACTTGATACTTGGAACCTCCAGGGCCAGGACTAGATACTTGGAACCTCCAGGGCCAGGACTTGATACTTGGAAACTCCAGGGCCAGGACTTGATACTTGATACTTGGAAGTTCCAGGGCCAGGACTTGATACTTGATACTTGGAACCTCCAGGGCCAGGACTTGATACTTGATACTTGGAACTGCCAGGGCTAGGACTTGATACTTCATACTTGGAACTGCCAGAGCCAGGATTTGATACTTGGAACCCCCAGGGCCAGGACTTGATACTTGAAACCTCCAGGGCCAGGACTTGATACCTGGAACCTCCAGGGCCAGGACTTGATACTTGGAACCTCCAGGGCCAGGACTTGATACTTGATACTTCGAACCTCCAGGTCCAGGGCTTGATACTTGGAACTTCCAGAGCCAGGACTTGATACTTGGAACCTCCAAAGCCAGGACTTGATATTTGGAACCTCCAGAGCTAGGGCTTGATACTTGGAACCTTCAGAGCCAGGATTTGATACCTGGAACCTCCAGGGCCAGGACTTGATACTTGGAACCTCCAGGGCCAGGACTTGATACTTGGAACTTCCAGAGCCAGGACTTGATACTTGGAACCTCCAAAGCCAGGACTTGATAATTGGAACCTCAAGGGCCGGGACTTGATATTTGATACTTCGATCCTCCAGGGCCAGGACTTGAAACTCGATACGTTGAAACTCCAGGGCCAGGACTTGATACTTGATAGTTGGAACATCCAGGGCCAGGGCTTGATAGTTGTTACTTGGAACTTCCAGGGCCAGGACTTGATATTTGATGCTTGGAACTGTCAGAGCCAGGACTCGACACTTGAAACATCCAGGGCTAGGACATGATACTTGGGACCTCCAGGGCCAGGAATTGATATTTGGAACCTCCAGGACCAGGACTTGATACATGGTACTTGGACCCTCCAGGGCCAGGACTTGATTCTTGATACTTGGAAGCTCCGGGGCCAGGACTTGATACTTGATACTTGGAACTGCCAGGGCCATGACTTGATACTTGATACTTGGAACCGCCAGAGCCAGGACTTGTTACTTGGAACCTCCATGGCCAGGACTTGATACTTGGAACCTCTAGGGCCAGGACATGATACTTGTAACCTCCAGGGCCAGGACTAGATACTTGGAACCTCCAGGGCCAGGACTTGATACTTGGAAACTCCAGGGCCAGGACTTGATACTTGATACTTGGATGTTCCAGGGCCAGGACTTGATACTTGATACTTGGAACCTCCAGGGCCAGGACTTGATACTTGGAACCTCTAGGGCCAGGACATGATACTTGTAACCTCCAGGGCCAGGACTAGATACTTGGAGCCTCCAGGGCCAGGACTTGATACTTGGAAACTCCAGGGCCAGGACTTGATACTTGATACTTGGAACCTCCAGGGCCAGGACTTGATACCTGATACTTGGAACTGCCAGGGCTAGGACTTGATACCTCATACTTGGAACTGCCAGAGCCAGGATTTGATACTTGGAACCCCCAGGTCCAGGACTTGATACTTGAAACCTCCAGGGCCAGGACTTGATACCTGGAACCTCCAGGGCCAGGACTTGATACTTGGAACCTCCAGGGCCAGGACTAGATACTTGGAACCTCCAGGGCCAGGACTTGATACTTGGAAACTCCAGGGCCAGGACTTGATACTTGATACTTGGAAGTTCCAGGGCCAGGACTTGATACTTGATACTTGGAACCTCCAGGGCCAGGACTTGATACTTGATACTTGGAACTGCCAGGGCTAGGACTTGATACTTCATACTTGGAACTGCCAGAGCCAGGATTTGATACTTGGAACCCCCAGGGCCAGGACTTGATACTTGAAACCTCCAGGGCCAGGACTTGATACCTGGAACCTCCAGGGCCAGGACTTGATACTTGGAACCTCCAGGGCCAGGACTTGATACTTGATACTTCGAACCTCCAGGTCCAGGGCTTGATACTTGGAACTTCCAGAGCCAGGACTTGATACTTGGAACCTCCAAAGCCAGGACTTGATACGTGATACTTGGAAGTTCCATGGCCAGGACTTGATACTTGATACTTGGAACCGCCAGGGCCAGGACTTGATACTAGATACTTGGAACTGCCAGGGCCAGGACTTGATACTTGATACTTGGAACCGCCAGAGCCAGGACTTGATACTTGATATTTGGAACTGCCAGGGCCAGGACTTGATATTTGATACTTGGAACTGTCAGAGCCAGGACTCGACACTTGAAACATCCAGGGCTAGGACATGATACTTGGGACCTCCAGGGCCAGGACTTGATATTTGGAACCTCCAGGACCAGGACTTGATACATGGTACTTGGACCCTCCAGGGCCAGGACTTGATTCTTGATACTTGGAAGCTCCGGGGCCAGGACTTGATACTTGATACTTGGAACTGCCAGGGCATGACTTGATACTTGATACTTGGAACCGCCAGAGCCAGGACTTGTTACTTGGAACCTCCATGGCCAGGACTTGATACTTGGAACCTCTAGGGCCAGGACATGATACTTGTAACCTCCAGGGCCAGGACTAGATACTTGGAACCTCCAGGACCAGGACTTGATACTTGGAAACTCCAGGGCCAGGACTTGATACTTGATACTTGGATGTTCCAGGGCCAGGACTTGATACTTGATACTTGGAACCTCCAGGGCCAGGACTTGATACTTGGAACCTCTAGGGCCAGGACATGATACTTGTAACCTCCAGGGCCAGGACTAGATACTTGGAGCCTCCAGGGCCAGGACTTGATACTTGGAAACTCCAGGGCCAGGACTTGATACTTGATACTTGGAACCTCCAGGGCCAGGACTTGATACCTGATACTTGGAACTGCCAGGGCTAGGACTTGATACTTGATACTTGGAACTGCCAGGGCTAGGACTTGATACTTCATACTTGGAACTGCCAGAGCCAGGATTTGATACTTGGAACCCCCAGGGCCAGGACTTGATACTTGAAACCTCCAGGGCCAGGACTTGCTACCTGGAACCTCCAGGGCCAGGACTTGATACTTGGAACCTCCAGGGCCAGGACTTGATACTTGATACTTCGAACCTCCAGGTCCAGGGCTTGATACTTGGAACTTCCAGAGCCAGGACTTGATACTTGGAACCTCCAAAGCCAGGACTTGATACGTGATACTTGGAAGTTCCATGGCCAGGACTGGATACTTGATACTTGGAACCGCCAGTGCCAGGACTTGATACTAGATACTTGGAACTGCCAGGGCCAGGACTTGATACTTGATACTTGGAACCGCCAGAGCCAGGACTTGATACTTGATATTTGGAACTGCCAGGGCCAGGACTTGATATTTGATACTTGGAACTGTCAGAGCCAGGACTCGACACTTGAAACATTCAGGGCTAGGACATGATACTTGGGACCTCCAGGGCCAGGACTTGATATTTGGACCCTCCAGGACCAGGACTTGATACATGGTACTTGGACCCTCCGGGGCCAGGACTTGATACTTGATACTTGGAACTGCCAGGGCATGACTTGATACATGATACTTGGAACCGCCAGAGCCAGGACTTGTTACTTGGAACCTCCATGGCCAGGACTTGTTACTTGGAACCTCTAGGGCCAGGACATGATACTTGTAACCTCCAGGGCCAGGACTAGATACTTGTAACCTCCAGGGCCAGGACTTGATACCTGGAACCTCCAGGGCCAGGACTTGATACTTGGAACCTCCAGGGCCAGGACTTGATACTTGATACTTCGAACCTCCAGGTCCAGGGCTTGATACTTGGAACTTCCAGAGCCAGGACTTGATACTTGGAACCTCCAAAGCCAGGACTCGATATTTGGAACCTCCAGAGCTAGGGCTTGATACTTGGAACCTTCAGAGCCAGGATTTGATACCTGGAACCTCCAGGGCCAGGACTTGATACTTGGAACCTCCAGGGCCAGGACTTGATACTTGGAACTTCCAGAGCCAGGACTTGATACTTGGAACCTCCAAAGCCAGGACTTGATAATTGGAACCTCAAGGGCCGGGACTTGATATTTGATACTTCGATCCTCCAGGGCCAGGACTTGAAACTCGATACGTTGAAACTCCAGGGCCAGGACTTGATACTTGATAGTTGGAACATCCAGGGCCAGGGCTTGATAGTTGTTACTTGGAACTTCCAGGGCCAGGACTTGATATTTGATACTTGGAACTGTCAGAGCCAGGACTCGACACTTGAAACATCCAGGGCTAGGACATGATACTTGGGACCTCCAGGGCCAGGACTTGATATTTGGAACCTCCAGGACCAGGACTTGATACATGGTACTTGGACCCTCCAGGGCCAGGACTTGATTCTTGATACTTGGAAGCTCCGGGGCCAGGACTTGATACTTGATACTTGGAACTGCCAGGGCATGACTTAATACTTGATACTTGGAACCGCCAAAGCCAGGACTTGTTACTTGGAACCTCCATGGCCAGGACTTGATACTTGGAACCTCTAGGGCCAGGACATGATACTTGTAACCTCCAGGGCCAGGACTAGATACTTGGAACCTCCAGGGCCAGGACTTGATACTTGGAAACTCCAGGGCCAGGACTTGATACTTGATACTTGGATGTTCCAGGGCCAGGACTTGATACTTGATACTTGGAACCTCCAGGGCCAGGACTTGATACTTGGAACCTCTAGGGCCAGGACATGATACTTGTAACCTCCAGGGCCAGGACTAGATACTTGGAGCCTCCAGGGCCAGGACTTGATACTTGGAAACTCCAGGGCCAGGACTTGATACTTGATACTTGGAACCTCCAGGGCCAGGACTTGATACCTGATACTTGGAACTGCCAGGGCTAGGACTTGATACCTCATACTTGGAACTGCCAGAGCCAGGATTTGATACTTGGAACCCCCAGGGCCAGGACTTGATACTTGAAACCTCCAGGGCCAGGACTTGATACCTGGAACCTCCAGGGCCAGGACTTGATACTTGGAACCTCCAGGGCCAGGACTAGATACTTGGAACCTCCAGGGCCAGGACTTGATACTTGGAAACTCCAGGGCCAGGACTTGATACTTGATACTTGGAAGTTCCAGGGCCAGGACTTGATACTTGATACTTGGAACCTCCAGGGCCAGGACTTGATACTTGATATTTGGAACTGCCAGGGCTAGGACTTGATACTTCATACTTGGAACTGCCAGAGCCAGGATTTGATACTTGGAACCCCTAGGGGCAGGTCTTGATACCTGGAACCTCCAGGGCCAGGACTTGATACTTGGAACCTCCAGGGCCAGGACTTGATACTTGATACTTCGAACCTCCAGGTCCAGAGCTTGATACTTGGAACTTCCAGAGCCAGGACTTGATACTTGGAACCTCCAAAGCCAGGACTTGATACTTGGAACCTCCAGAGCTAGGGCTTGATACTTGGAACCTTCAGAGCCAGGATTTGATACCTGGAACCTCCAGGGCCAGGACTTGATACTTGGAACCTCCAGGGCCAGGACTTGATACTTGGAACTTCCAGAGCCAGGACTTGATACTTGGAACCTCCAAAGCCAGGACTTGATAATTGGAACCTCAAGGGCCGGGACTTGATATTTGATACTTCGATCCTCCAGGGCCAGGACTTGAAACTCGATACGTTGAAACTCCAGGGCCAGGACTTGATACTTGATAATTGGAACATCCAGGGCCAGGGCTTGATAGTTGTTACTTGGAACTTCCAGGGCCAGGACTTGATACTTGGAACTTCCAGAGCCAGGACTTGATACTTGGAACCTCCAAAGCCAGGACTCGATATTTGGAACCTCCAGAGCTAGGGCTTGATACTTGGAACCTTCAGAGCCAGGATTTGATACCTGGAACCTCCAGGGCCAGGACTTGATACTTGGAACCTCCAGGGCCAGGACTTGATACTTGGAACTTCCAGAGCCAGGACTTGATACTTGGAACCTCCAAAGCCAGGACTTGATAATTGGAACCTCAAGGGCCGGGACTTGATATTTGATACTTCGATCCTCCAGGGCCAGGACTTGAAACTCGATACGTTGAAACTCCAGGGCCAGGACTTGATACTTGATAGTTGGAACATCCAGGGCCAGGGCTTGATAGTTGTTACTTGGAACTTCCAGGGCCAGGACTTGATATTTGATACTTGGAACTGTCAGAGCCAGGACTCGACACTTGAAACATCCAGGGCTAGGACATGATACTTGGGACCTCCAGGGCCAGGACTTGATATTTGGAACCTCCAGGACCAGGACTTGATACATGGTACTTGGACCCTCCAGGGCCAGGACTTGATTCTTGATACTTGGAAGCTCCGGGGCCAGGACTTGATACTTGATACTTGGAACTGCCAGGGCATGACTTAATACTTGATACTTGGAACCGCCAAAGCCAGGACTTGTTACTTGGAACCTCCATGGCCAGGACTTGATACTTGGAACCTCTAGGGCCAGGACATGATACTTGTAACCTCCAGGGCCAGGACTAGATACTTGGAACCTCCAGGGCCAGGACTTGATACTTGGAAACTCCAGGGCCAGGACTTGATACTTGATACTTGGATGTTCCAGGGCCAGGACTTGATACTTGATACTTGGAACCTCCAGGGCCAGGACTTGATACTTGGAACCTCTAGGGCCAGGACATGATACTTGTAACCTCCAGGGCCAGGACTAGATACTTGGAGCCTCCAGGGCCAGGACTTGATACTTGGAAACTCCAGGGCCAGGACTTGATACTTGATACTTGGAACCTCCAGGGCCAGGACTTGATACCTGATACTTGGAACTGCCAGGGCTAGGACTTGATACCTCATACTTGGAACTGCCAGAGCCAGGATTTGATACTTGGAACCCCCAGGGCCAGGACTTGATACTTGAAACCTCCAGGGCCAGGACTTGATACCTGGAACCTCCAGGGCCAGGACTTGATACTTGGAACCTCCAGGGCCAGGACTAGATACTTGGAACCTCCAGGGCCAGGACTTGATACTTGGAAACTCCAGGGCCAGGACTTGATACTTGATACTTGGAAGTTCCAGGGCCAGGACTTGATACTTGATACTTGGAACCTCCAGGGCCAGGACTTGATACTTGATATTTGGAACTGCCAGGGCTAGGACTTGATACTTCATACTTGGAACTGCCAGAGCCAGGATTTGATACTTGGAACCCCCAGGGGCAGGTCTTGATACCTGGAACCTCCAGGGCCAGGACTTGATACTTGGAACCTCCAGGGCCAGGACTTGATACTTGATACTTCGAACCTCCAGGTCCAGAGCTTGATACTTGGAACTTCCAGAGCCAGGACTTGATACTTGGAACCTCCAAAGCCAGGACTTGATACTTGGAACCTCCAGAGCTAGGGCTTGATACTTGGAACCTTCAGAGCCAGGATTTGATACCTGGAACCTCCAGGGCCAGGACTTGATACTTGGAACCTCCAGGGCCAGGACTTGATACTTGGAACTTCCAGAGCCAGGACTTGATACTTGGAACCTCCAAAGCCAGGACTTGATAATTGGAACCTCAAGGGCCGGGACTTGATATTTGATACTTCGATCCTCCAGGGCCAGGACTTGAAACTCGATACGTTGAAACTCCAGGGCCAGGACTTGATACTTGATAATTGGAACATCCAGGGCCAGGGCTTGATAGTTGTTACTTGGAACTTCCAGGGCCAGGACTTGATACTTGATACTTGATACTTGGAACCGCCAGGGCTAGGACCTGATACTTGATACTTGGAACTGCCAAGGCCAGGACTTGATACTTGGGACAACCAGAGCCGGGACTTGATACTTGGAACCTTCAGGGCCAGGACTTGAGACTTGATACTTGGAAACTCCAGGGCCCGGACCTGATACTTGGAACCACCAGGGCCAGGACAAGACTTGGAACCTCCAGAGCCAGGACTTGATAGTTGGAACTGCCAGAGCCAGGACTTGATACTTGGAACCACCAGGGCCAGGTCAAGACTTGGAACCTCCAGAACCAGGACTTGATACTTGGAACCTGCAGGACCAGGACTTGATATTTGGAAACTCCAGGGCCAGGACTTGATACATGGTACTTGGACCCTCCAGGGCCAGGACTTGATTCTTGATACTTGGAAGCTCCGGGGCCAGGACTTGATACTTGATACTTGGAACTGCCAGGGCCATGACTTGATACTTGATACTTGGAACCGCCAGGGCCAGGACTTGTTACTTGGTACTTGGTCCCTCCAGGACCAGGACTTGATTCTTGATACTTGGAAGCTCCGGGACCAGGACTTGATTCCTGATACATGGAACCTCCAGGGCCAGGACTTGATACTTGATACATGGAAACTCCAGGGCCAGGACTTGATACTTGGAACTCCAGAGCCAGGACTTGATACTTGGAACCCCCAGGGCCAGGACTTGATACTTGAGACCTCCAGGGTCAGGACTTGATACTAGGGACCTCCAGGGCCAGGACTTGATACTTGATACTTGGAACCTCCAGGGCCAGGACTTGATATTTGATACTTGGTCCCTCCATGTCCAGCACTTGATTCTTGATAGTTGGAAGCTCCGGGGCCAGGACTTGATACTTGATATTTGGAACTGCCAGGGCCATTACTTGATACTTGATACTTAGAACCGCCAGGGCCAGGACTTGTTACTTGGAACCTCCATAGCCAGGACTTGATACGTGGAACCTCCCTGGCCAGGACATGATATTGTAACCTCCAGGGCCAGGACTAGATACTTGAAACATCCAGGGCCAGGACTTGATACTTGGGACCTCCAGGGCCAGGACTTGATACTTGGGACCTCCAGGGCCAGGACTTGATACTTGGGACCTCCAGGGCAAGGACTTGATACTTGATACTTGGAACCTCCAGGGCCAGGAATTGATAATTGATACTTGGAACCTCCAGGGCCAAGACTTGATACTTGAAACCTCCAGGGCCAGGACTTGATACCTGGGCCCTCCATGGCTAGGACTTGATACTTGATATTTCGAACCTCCTGGGCCAGGACTGAATACTTGGAACCTCCAGATCTAGGACTTGATACTTGGAACCTTCAGAGCCAGGATTTGATACCTGGAACCTCCAGGGCCAGGACTTGATACTTGGAACCTCCAGAGCCAGGACTTGATACTTGATACTTTGAACCTCCAGGGCCAGGACTTGATACTCGGAACCTCCAGAGCCAGGACTTGATGCTTGGAACCTCCAAAGCCAGGACTTGATACTTGGGACCTCAAAGGCCGGGACTTGATATTTGATACTTCGATCCTCCAGGGCCAGGACTTGAAATTCGATACGTTGAAACTCCAGGGCCAGGACTTGATACTTGATAGTTGGAAACTCCAGGGCCAGGACTTGATACTTGTAACGCCAGAGCCAGGACTTGATCCTTGGAACCTCCAAAGCCAGGACTTGATACTTGGAACCTCCAGAGCTAGGACTTGATACTTGGAACCTTCAGAGCCAGGATTTGATACCTGGAACCTCCAGGGCCAGGACTTGATACTTGGAACCTCCAGGGCCAGGACTTGATACTTGATACTTCGAACCTCCAGGTCCAGGGCTTGATACTTGGAACTTCCAGAGCCAGGACTTGATACTTGGAACCTCCAAAGCCAGGACTTGATAATTGGAACCTCAAGGGCCGGGACTTGATATTTGATACTTCAATCCTCCAGGGCCAGGACTTGAAACTCGATACGTTGAAACTCCAGGGCCAGGACTTGATACTTGATAGTTGGAACATCCAGGGCCAGGACTTGATACTTGATATTTGGAACTGCCAGGGCCAGGACTTGATATTTGATACTTGGAACTGTCAGAGCCAGGACTCGACACTTGAAACATCCAGGGCTAGGACATGATACTTGGGACCTCCAGGGCCCGGACTTGATACTTGGAACCTCCAGGACCAGGACTTGATACATGGTACTTGGACCCTCCAGGGCCAGGACTTGATTCTTGATACTTGGAAGCTCCGGGGCCAGGACTTGATACTTGATACTTGGAACTGCCAGGGCCATGACTTGATACTTGATACTTGGAACCGCCAGAGCCAGGACTTGTTACTTGGAACCTCCATGGCCAGGACTTGATACTTGGAACCTCTAGGGCCAGGACTTGATACTTGGAAATTCCAGGGCCAGGACTTGATACTTGATACTTGCAAGTTCCAGGGCCAGGACCTGATACTTGATACTTGGAACCTCCAGGGCCAGGACTTAATACTTGATACTTGGAACTGCCAGGGCTAGGACTTGATAATTCATACTTGGAACTGCCAGAGCCAGGATTTGATACTTGGAACCCCCAGGGCCAGGACTTGATACTTGTAACCTCCAGGGCCAGGACTAGATACTTGGAACCTCCAGGGCCAGGACTTGATACTTGGAAATTCCAGGGCCAGGACTTGATACTTGATACTTGCAAGTTCCAGGGCCAGGACCTGATACTTGATACTTGGAACCTCCAGGGCCAGGACTTAATACTTGATACTTGGAACTGCCAGGGCTAGGACTTGATAATTCATACTTGGAACTGCCAGAGCCAGGATTTGATACTTGGAACCCCCAGGGCCAGGACTTGATACTTGAAACCTCCAGGGCCAGGACTTGATACCTGGAACCTCCAGGGCCAGGATTTGATACTTGGAACCTCCAGGGCCAGGACTAGATACTTGGAACCTCCAGGGCCAGGACTTTATACTTGGAAACTCCAGGGCCAGGACTTGATACTTGATACTTGGAAGTTCCAGGGCTAGCACTTGATACTTGATACTTGGAACCTCCAGGGCCAGGACTTGATACTTGATACTTGGAACTGCCAGAGCCAGGATTTGATACTTGGAACCCCTAGGGCCAGGACTTGATACTTGAAACCTCCAGGGCTAGGACTTGATACCTGGAACCTGCAGGGCCAGGGCTTGATACTTGGCACCTCCAGGGCCAGGACTTGATACTTGATACTTCGAACCTCCAGGTCCAGGGCTTGATACTTGGAACTTCCAGAGCCAGGACTTGATACTTGGAACCTCCAAAGCCAGGACTTGATGCTTGGAACCTCCAGAGCTAGGACTTGATACTTGGAACCTTCAGAGCCAGGATTTGATACCTGGAACCTCCAGGGCCAGGTCTTGATACTTGGAACCTCCAGGGCCAGGACTTGATACTTGATACTTCGAACCTCCAGGACCAGGGCTTGATACTTGGAACTTCCAGAGCCAGGACTTGATACTTGGAACCTCCAGAGCCAGGACTTGATACCTGGAACCAAAGCCAGGACTTGACACTTGACACTTGGAACTGCCAGGGCCAGGACTTGATACTTGATGCTTGGAACTGCCAGGGCCAGGACTTGATACTTGATACTTTGAACTTTCAGGGCCAGGACTTGATACTTGATACTTGGAACTGCCAGAGCCAGGACTTGATACTTGGAACCTCCAGAGCCAGGACATGATACTTGGAACCGCCAGGGCCAGGACTTGATACTTGATACTTGGAACTGCCAGGGCCACGACTTGATACATGGAACCTCCAGGGCCAGGTCATGATAGTTGGAATCTCCAGATTCAGGCCTTGATACTTGGAACCTCCAGGGCCAGGAGTTGATACTTGGAACCTCCAGGGCCAGGACTTGATACTTGACACTTGGAAGTTCCAGGGCCAGGACTTGATACTTGATACTTGGAACCTCCAGGGCCAGGACTTGATACGTGATACTTGGAAGTTCCATGGCCAGGACTTGATACTTGATACTTGGAACTGCCAGGGCCAGGACTTGATACTAGATACTTGGAACTGCCAGGGCCAGGACTTGATACATGATACTTGGAACCGCCAGAGCCAGGACTTGATACTTGGAACCTCTAGGGCCAGGACATGATACTTGTAACCTCCAGGGCCAGGACTAGATACTTGGAGCCTCCAGGGCCAGGACTTGATACTTGGAAACTCCAGGGCCAGGACTTGATACTTGATACTTGGAACCTCCAGGGCCAGGACTTGATACCTGATACTTGGAACTGCCAGGGCTAGGACTTGATACTTGAAACCTCCAGGGCCAGGACTTGATACCTGGAACCTCCAGGGCCAGTACTTGATACTTGGAACCTCCAGGGCCAGGACTAGATACTTGGGACCACCAGGGCCAGGACTTGATACTTGGAAACTCCAGGGCCAGGACTTGATACTTGATACTTGGAAGTTCCAGGGCCAGGACTTGATACTTGATACTTGGAACCTCCAGGGCCAGGACTTGATACTTGATACTTGGAACTGCCATGGCTAGGACTTGATACTTGATACTTGGAGCCGCCAGAGCCAGGACTTGATACTTGATATTTGGAACTGCCAGGGCCAGGACTTGATATTTGATACTTGGAACTGTCAGAGCCAGGACTCGACACTTGAAACATCCAGGGCTCGGACATGATACTTGGGACCTCCAGGGCCAGGGCTTGATATTTGGAACCTCCAGGACCAGGACTTGATACATGGTACTTGGACCCTCCAGGGCCAGGACTTGATTCTTGATACTTGGAAGCTCCGGGGCCAGGACTTGATACTTGGTACTTGGAACTGCCAGGGCATGACTTGATACTTGATACTTGGAACCGCCAGAGCCAGGACTTGTTACTTGGAACCTCCATGGCCAGGACTTGATACTTGGAACCTCTAGGGCCAGGACATGATACTTGTAACCTCCAGGGCCAGGACTAGATACTTGGAACCTCCAGGGCCAGGACTTGATACTTGGAAACTCCAGGGCCGGGACTTGATATTTGATACTTCGATCCTCCAGGGCCAGGACTTGAAACTCGATACGTTGAAACTCCAGGGCCAGGACTTGAAACTTGATAGTTGGAACATCCAGGGCCAGGACTTGATACTAGATACTTGGAACTGCCAGGGCCAGGACTTGATATTTGATACTTGGAACTGTCAGAGCCAGGACTCGACACTTGAAACATCCAGGGCTAGGACATGATACTTGGGACCTCCAGGGCCCGGACTTGATACTTGGAACCTCCAGGACCAGGACTTGATACTTGGTACTTGGACCCTCCAGGGCCAGGAATTGATTCTTGATACTTGGAAGCTCCGGGGCCAGGACTTGATACTTGATACTTGGAACCGCCAGAGCCAGGACTTGTTACTTGGAACCTCCATGGCCAGGACGTGATACTTGGAACCTCTAGGGCCAGGACATGATACTTGTAACCTCCAGGGCCAGGACTAGATACTTGGAACCTCCAGGGCCAGGACTTGATACTTGGAAACTCCAGGGCCAGGACTTGATACTTGATACTTGGAAGTTCCAGGGCCAGGACTTGATACTTGATACTTGGAACCGCCAGGGCCAGGACTTGATACTTGATACTTGGAACTGCCAGGGCTAGGACTTGATAATTCATACTTGGAACTGCCAGAGCCAGGATTTGATACTTGGAACCCCCAGGGCCAGGACTTGATACTTGAAACCTCCAGGGCCAGGACTTGATACCTGGAACCTCCAGGGCCAGGATTTGATACTTGGAACCTCCAGGGCCAGGACTAGATACTTGGAACCTCCAGGGCCAGGACTTGATACTTGGAAACTCCAGGGCCAGGACTTGATACTTGATACTTGGAAGTTCCAGGGCCAGGACTTGATACTTGATACTTGGAACCTCCAGGGCCAGGACTTGATACTTGATACTTGGAACTGCCAGGGCTAGGACTTGATACTTCATACTTGGAACTGCCAGAGCCAGGATTTGATACTTGGAACCCCCAGGGCCAGGACTTGATACTTGAAACCTCCAGGGCCAGGACTTGATACCTGGAACCTCCAGGGCTAGGACTTGATACTTGGAACCTCCAGGGCCAGGACTTGATACTTGATACTTCGAACCTCCAGGTCCAGGGCTTGATACTTGGAACTTCCAGGGCCAGGACTTGATACTTGATACTTGGAACCTCCAGGGCCAGGACTTGATATTTGATACTTGGTCCCTCCATGTCCAGCACTTGATTCTTGATAGTTGGAAGCTCCGGGGCCAGGACTTGATACTTGATATTTGGAACTGCCAGGGCCATTACTTGATACTTGATACTTAGAACCGCCAGGGCCAGGACTTGTTACTTGGAACCTCCATAGCCAGGACTTGATACGTGGAACCTCCCTGGCCAGGACATGATATTGTAACCTCCAGGGCCAGGACTAGATACTTGAAACATCCAGGGCCAGGACTTGATACTTGGGACCTCCAGGGCCAGGACTTGATACTTGGGACCTCCAGGGCCAGGACTTGATACTTGGGACCTCCAGGGCAAGGACTTGATACTTGATACTTGGAACCTCCAGGGCCAGGAATTGATAATTGATACTTGGAACCTCCAGGGCCAAGACTTGATACTTGAAACCTCCAGGGCCAGGACTTGATACCTGGGCCCTCCATGGCTAGGACTTGATACTTGATATTTCGAACCTCCTGGGCCAGGACTGAATACTTGGAACCTCCAGATCTAGGACTTGATACTTGGAACCTTCAGAGCCAGGATTTGATACCTGGAACCTCCAGGGCCAGGACTTGATACTTGGAACCTCCAGAGCCAGGACTTGATACTTGATACTTTGAACCTCCAGGGCCAGGACTTGATACTCGGAACCTCCAGAGCCAGGACTTGATGCTTGGAACCTCCAAAGCCAGGACTTGATACTTGGGACCTCAAAGGCCGGGACTTGATATTTGATACTTCGATCCTCCAGGGCCAGGACTTGAAATTCGATACGTTGAAACTCCAGGGCCAGGACTTGATACTTGATAGTTGGAAACTCCAGGGCCAGGACTTGATACTTGTAACGCCAGAGCCAGGACTTGATCCTTGGAACCTCCAAAGCCAGGACTTGATACTTGGAACCTCCAGAGCTAGGACTTGATACTTGGAACCTTCAGAGCCAGGATTTGATACCTGGAACCTCCAGGGCCAGGACTTGATACTTGGAACCTCCAGGGCCAGGACTTGATACTTGATACTTCGAACCTCCAGGTCCAGGGCTTGATACTTGGAACTTCCAGAGCCAGGACTTGATACTTGGAACCTCCAAAGCCAGGACTTGATAATTGGAACCTCAAGGGCCGGGACTTGATATTTGATACTTCAATCCTCCAGGGCCAGGACTTGAAACTCGATACGTTGAAACTCCAGGGCCAGGACTTGATACTTGATAGTTGGAACATCCAGGGCCAGGACTTGATACTTGATATTTGGAACTGCCAGGGCCAGGACTTGATATTTGATACTTGGAACTGTCAGAGCCAGGACTCGACACTTGAAACATCCAGGGCTAGGACATGATACTTGGGACCTCCAGGGCCCGGACTTGATACTTGGAACCTCCAGGACCAGGACTTGATACATGGTACTTGGACCCTCCAGGGCCAGGACTTGATTCTTGATACTTGGAAGCTCCGGGGCCAGGACTTGATACTTGATACTTGGAACTGCCAGGGCCATGACTTGATACTTGATACTTGGAACCGCCAGAGCCAGGACTTGTTACTTGGAACCTCCATGGCCAGGACTTGATACTTGGAACCTCTAGGGCCAGGACTTGATACTTGGAAATTCCAGGGCCAGGACTTGATACTTGATACTTGCAAGTTCCAGGGCCAGGACCTGATACTTGATACTTGGAACCTCCAGGGCCAGGACTTAATACTTGATACTTGGAACTGCCAGGGCTAGGACTTGATAATTCATACTTGGAACTGCCAGAGCCAGGATTTGATACTTGGAACCCCCAGGGCCAGGACTTGATACTTGTAACCTCCAGGGCCAGGACTAGATACTTGGAACCTCCAGGGCCAGGACTTGATACTTGGAAATTCCAGGGCCAGGACTTGATACTTGATACTTGCAAGTTCCAGGGCCAGGACCTGATACTTGATACTTGGAACCTCCAGGGCCAGGACTTAATACTTGATACTTGGAACTGCCAGGGCTAGGACTTGATAATTCATACTTGGAACTGCCAGAGCCAGGATTTGATACTTGGAACCCCCAGGGCCAGGACTTGATACTTGAAACCTCCAGGGCCAGGACTTGATACCTGGAACCTCCAGGGCCAGGATTTGATACTTGGAACCTCCAGGGCCAGGACTAGATACTTGGAACCTCCAGGGCCAGGACTTTATACTTGGAAACTCCAGGGCCAGGACTTGATACTTGATACTTGGAAGTTCCAGGGCTAGCACTTGATACTTGATACTTGGAACCTCCAGGGCCAGGACTTGATACTTGATACTTGGAACTGCCAGAGCCAGGATTTGATACTTGGAACCCCTAGGGCCAGGACTTGATACTTGAAACCTCCAGGGCTAGGACTTGATACCTGGAACCTGCAGGGCCAGGACTTGATACTTGGCACCTCCAGGGCCAGGACTTGATACTTGATACTTCGAACCTCCAGGTCCAGGGCTTGATACTTGGAACTTCCAGAGCCAGGACTTGATACTTGGAACCTCCAAAGCCAGGACTTGATGCTTGGAACCTCCAGAGCTAGGACTTGATACTTGGAACCTTCAGAGCCAGGATTTGATACCTGGAACCTCCAGGGCCAGGTCTTGATACTTGGAACCTCCAGGGCCAGGACTTGATACTTGATACTTCGAACCTCCAGGACCAGGGCTTGATACTTGGAACTTCCAGAGCCAGGACTTGATACTTGGAACCTCCAGAGCCAGGACTTGATACCTGGAACCAAAGCCAGGACTTGACACTTGACACTTGGAACTGCCAGGGCCAGGACTTGATACTTGATGCTTGGAACTGCCAGGGCCAGGACTTGATACTTGATACTTTGAACTTTCAGGGCCAGGACTTGATACTTGATACTTGGAACTGCCAGAGCCAGGACTTGATACTTGGAACCTCCAGAGCCAGGACATGATACTTGGAACCGCCAGGGCCAGGACTTGATACTTGATACTTGGAACTGCCAGGGCCACGACTTGATACATGGAACCTCCAGGGCCAGGTCATGATAGTTGGAATCTCCAGATTCAGGCCTTGATACTTGGAACCTCCAGGGCCAGGAGTTGATACTTGGAACCTCCAGGGCCAGGACTTGATACTTGACACTTGGAAGTTCCAGGGCCAGGACTTGATACTTGATACTTGGAACCTCCAGGGCCAGGACTTGATACGTGATACTTGGAAGTTCCATGGCCAGGACTTGATACTTGATACTTGGAACTGCCAGGGCCAGGACTTGATACTAGATACTTGGAACTGCCAGGGCCAGGACTTGATACATGATACTTGGAACCGCCAGAGCCAGGACTTGATACTTGGAACCTCTAGGGCCAGGACATGATACTTGTAACCTCCAGGGCCAGGACTAGATACTTGGAGCCTCCAGGGCCAGGACTTGATACTTGGAAACTCCAGGGCCAGGACTTGATACTTGATACTTGGAACCTCCAGGGCCAGGACTTGATACCTGATACTTGGAACTGCCAGGGCTAGGACTTGATACTTGAAACCTCCAGGGCCAGGACTTGATACCTGGAACCTCCAGGGCCAGTACTTGATACTTGGAACCTCCAGGGCCAGGACTAGATACTTGGGACCACCAGGGCCAGGACTTGATACTTGGAAACTCCAGGGCCAGGACTTGATACTTGATACTTGGAAGTTCCAGGGCCAGGACTTGATACTTGATACTTGGAACCTCCAGGGCCAGGACTTGATACTTGATACTTGGAACTGCCATGGCTAGGACTTGATACTTGATACTTGGAGCCGCCAGAGCCAGGACTTGATACTTGATATTTGGAACTGCCAGGGCCAGGACTTGATATTTGATACTTGGAACTGTCAGAGCCAGGACTCGACACTTGAAACATCCAGGGCTCGGACATGATACTTGGGACCTCCAGGGCCAGGGCTTGATATTTGGAACCTCCAGGACCAGGACTTGATACATGGTACTTGGACCCTCCAGGGCCAGGACTTGATTCTTGATACTTGGAAGCTCCGGGGCCAGGACTTGATACTTGGTACTTGGAACTGCCAGGGCATGACTTGATACTTGATACTTGGAACCGCCAGAGCCAGGACTTGTTACTTGGAACCTCCATGGCCAGGACTTGATACTTGGAACCTCTAGGGCCAGGACATGATACTTGTAACCTCCAGGGCCAGGACTAGATACTTGGAACCTCCAGGGCCAGGACTTGATACTTGGAAACTCCAGGGCCGGGACTTGATATTTGATACTTCGATCCTCCAGGGCCAGGACTTGAAACTCGATACGTTGAAACTCCAGGGCCAGGACTTGAAACTTGATAGTTGGAACATCCAGGGCCAGGACTTGATACTAGATACTTGGAACTGCCAGGGCCAGGACTTGATATTTGATACTTGGAACTGTCAGAGCCAGGACTCGACACTTGAAACATCCAGGGCTAGGACATGATACTTGGGACCTCCAGGGCCCGGACTTGATACTTGGAACCTCCAGGACCAGGACTTGATACTTGGTACTTGGACCCTCCAGGGCCAGGAATTGATTCTTGATACTTGGAAGCTCCGGGGCCAGGACTTGATACTTGATACTTGGAACCGCCAGAGCCAGGACTTGTTACTTGGAACCTCCATGGCCAGGACGTGATACTTGGAACCTCTAGGGCCAGGACATGATACTTGTAACCTCCAGGGCCAGGACTAGATACTTGGAACCTCCAGGGCCAGGACTTGATACTTGGAAACTCCAGGGCCAGGACTTGATACTTGATACTTGGAAGTTCCAGGGCCAGGACTTGATACTTGATACTTGGAACCGCCAGGGCCAGGACTTGATACTTGATACTTGGAACTGCCAGGGCTAGGACTTGATAATTCATACTTGGAACTGCCAGAGCCAGGATTTGATACTTGGAACCCCCAGGGCCAGGACTTGATACTTGAAACCTCCAGGGCCAGGACTTGATACCTGGAACCTCCAGGGCCAGGATTTGATACTTGGAACCTCCAGGGCCAGGACTAGATACTTGGAACCTCCAGGGCCAGGACTTGATACTTGGAAACTCCAGGGCCAGGACTTGATACTTGATACTTGGAAGTTCCAGGGCCAGGACTTGATACTTGATACTTGGAACCTCCAGGGCCAGGACTTGATACTTGATACTTGGAACTGCCAGGGCTAGGACTTGATACTTCATACTTGGAACTGCCAGAGCCAGGATTTGATACTTGGAACCCCCAGGGCCAGGACTTGATACTTGAAACCTCCAGGGCCAGGACTTGATACCTGGAACCTCCAGGGCTAGGACTTGATACTTGGAACCTCCAGGGCCAGGACTTGATACTTGATACTTCGAACCTCCAGGTCCAGGGCTTGATACTTGGAACTTCCAGAGCCAGGACTTGATACTTGGAACCTCCAAAGCCAGGACTTGATACTTGGAACCTCCAGAGCTAGGGCTTGATACTAGGAACCTTCAGAGCCAGGATTTGATACCTGGAACCTCCAGGGCCAGGACTTGATACTTGGAACCTCCAGGGCCAGGACTTGATACTTGGAACTTCCAGAGCCAGGACTTGATACTTGGAACCTCCAAAGCCAGGACTTGATAATTGGAACCTCAAGGGCCGGGACTTGATATTTGATACTTCGATCCTCCAGGCCAGGACTTGAAACTCGATACGTTGAAACTCCAGGGCCAGGACTTGATACTTGATAGTTGGAACATCCTGGGCCAGGGCTTGATAATTGTTACTTGGAACTTCCAGGGCCAGGACTTGATACTTGATACTTGATACTTGGATCCGCCAGGGCTAGGACCTGATACTTGATACTTGGAACTGACAAGGCCAGGACTTGATACTTGGGACAACCAGAGCCGGGACTTGATACTTGGAACCTTCAGGGCCAGGACTTGAGACTTGATACTTGGAAACTCCAGGGCCCGGACTTGATACTTGGAACCACCAGGGCCAGGACAAGACTTGGAACCTCCAGAGCCAGGACTTGATAGTTGGAACTGCCAGAGCCAGGACTTGATACTTGGAACCACCAGGGCCAGGTCAAGACTTGGAACCTCCAGAACCAGGACTTGATACTTGGAACCTGCAGGACCAGGACTTGATATTTGGAAACTCCAGGGCCAGGACTTGATACATGGTACTTGGACCCTCCAGGGCCAGGACTTGAGTCTTGATACTTGGAAGCTCCGGGGCCAGGACTTGATACTTGATACTTGGAACTGCCAGGGCCATGACTTGATACTTGATACTTGGAACCGCCAGGGCCAGGACTTGTTACTTGGTACTTGGTCCCTCCAGGACCAGGACTTGATTCTTGATACTTGGAAGCTCCGGGACCAGGACTTGATTCTTGATACATGGAACCTCCAGGGCCAGGACTTGATACTTGATACATGGAAACTCCAGGGCCAGGACTTGATACTTGGAACTCCAGAGCCAGGACTTGATACTTGGAACCCCCAGGGCCAGGACTTGATACTTGAGACCTCCAGGGTCAGGACTTGATACTAGGGACCTCCAGGGCCAGGACTTGATACTTGATACTTGGAACCTCCAGGGCCAGGACTTGATATTTTTATACTTGGTCCCTCCAGGGCCAGCACTTGATTCTTGATAGTTGGAAGCTCCGGGGCCAGGACTTGATACTTGATATTTGGAACTGCCAGGGCCATGACTTGATACTTGATACTTAGAACCGCCAGGGCCAGGACTTGTTACTTGGAACCTCCATAGCCAGGACTTGATACGTGGAACCTCCCTGGCCAGGACATGATACTTGTAACCTCCAGGGCCAGGACTAGATACTTGAAACATCCAGGGCCAGGACTTGATACTTGGGACCTCCAGGGCCAGGACTTGATACTTGGAACCTCCAGAGC
Organism: Mobula birostris; assembly: GCF_030028105.1. Classification (NCBI taxonomy): domain Eukaryota; kingdom Metazoa; phylum Chordata; class Chondrichthyes; order Myliobatiformes; family Myliobatidae; genus Mobula; species Mobula birostris. The sequence continues at coordinate 69,515 of NW_027278496.1, forward strand.
TAGGGCTTGATACTAGGAACCTTCAGAGCCAGGATTTGATACCTGGAACCTCCAGGGCCAGGACTTGATACTTGGAACCTCCAGGGCCAGGACTTGATACTTGGAACTTCCAGAGCCAGGACTTGATACTTGGAACCTCCAAAGCCAGGACTTGATAATTGGAACCTCAAGGGCCGGGACTTGATATTTGATACTTCGATCCTCCAGGGCCAGGACTTGAATTCGATACGTTGAAACTCCAGGGCCAGGACTTGATACTTGATAGTTGGAACATCCAGGGCCAGGGCTTGATAGTTGTTACTTGGAACTTCCAGGGCCAGGACTTGATACTTGATACTTGATACTTGGAACCGCCAGGGCTAGGACCTGATACTTGATACTTGGAACTGACAAGGCCAGGACTTGATACTTGGGACAACCAGAGCCGGGACTTGATACTTGGAACCTTCCGGGCCAGGACTTGAGACTTGATACTTGGAAACTCCAGGGCCCGGACTTGATACTTGGAACCACCAGGGCCAGGACAAGACTTGGAACCTCCAGAGCCAGGACTTGATAGTTGGAACTGCCAGAGCCAGGACTTGATACTTGGAACCACCAGGGCCAGGTCAAGACTTGGAACCTCCAGAACCAGGACTTGATACTTGGAACCTGCAGGACCAGGACTTGATATTTGGAAACTCCAGGGCCAGGACTTGATACATGGTACTTGGACCCTCCAGGGCCAGGACTTGATTCTTGATACTTGGAAGCTCCGGGGCCAGGACTTGATACTTGATACTTGGAACTGCCAGGGCCATGACTTGATACTTGATACTTGGAACCGCCAGGGCCAGGACTTGTTACTTGGTACTTGGTCCCTCCAGGACCAGGACTTGATTCTTGATACTTGGAAGCTCCGGGACCAGGACTTGATTCTTGATACATGGAACCTCCAGGGCCAGGACTTGATACTTGAAACATCCAGGGCCAGGACTTGATACTTGGGACCTCCAGGGCCAGGACTTGATACTTGGGACCTCCAGGGCAAGGACTTGATACTTGATACTTGGAACCTCCAGGGCCAGGAATTGATAATTGATACTTGGAACCTCCAGGGCCAAGACTTGATACTTGAAACCTCCAGGGCCAGGACTTGATACCTGGGCCCTCCATGGCAAGGACTTGATACTTGATATTTCGAACCTCCTGGGCCAGGACTGAATACTTGGAACCTCCAGATCTAGGACTTGATACTTGGAACCTTCAGAGCCAGGATTTGATACCTGGAACCTCCAGGGCCAGGACTTGATACTTGGAACCTCCAGAGCCAGGACTTGATACTTGATACTTTGAACCTCCAGGGCCAGGACTTGATACTCGGAACCTCCAGAGCCAGGACTTGATGCTTGGAACCTCCAAAGCCAGGACTTGATACTTGGGACCTCAAAGGCCGGGACTTGATATTTGATACTTCGATCCTCCAGGGCCAGGACTTGAAATTCGATACGTTTAAACTCCAGGGCCAGGACTTGATACTTGATAGTTGGAAACTCCAGGGCCAGGACTTGATACTTGTAACGCCAGAGCCAGGACTTGATACTTGGAACCTCCAGAGCCAGGACTTGATACTTGGAACCTCCAGAGCAAGGACTTGATACTTGGAACCTTCAGAGCCAGGATTTGATACCTGGAACCTCCAGGGCCAGGACCTGATACTTGGACCCTCCAGGGCCAGGACTTGATTCTTGATACTTGGAAGCTCCGGGGCCAGGACTTGATACTTGATACTTGGAACTGCCAGGGCATGACTTGATACTTGATACTTGGAACCGCCAGAGCCAGGACTTGTTACTTGGAACCTCCATGGCCAGGACTTGATACTTGGAACCTCTAGGGCCAGGACATGATACTTGTAACCTCCAGGGCCAGGACTAGATACTTGGAACCTCCAGGGCCAGGACTTGATACTTGGAAACTACAGGGCCAGGACTTGATACTTGATACTTGGATGTTCCAGGGCCAGGACTTGATACTTGATACTTGGAACCTCCAGGGCCAGGACTTGATACTTGGAACCTCTAGGGCCAGGACATGATACTTGTAACCTCCAGGGCCAGGACTAGATACTTGGAGCCTCCAGGGCCAGGACTTGATACTTGGAAACTCCAGGGCCAGGACTTGATACTTGGTACTTGGACCCTCCAGGGCCAGGAATTGATTCTTGATACTTGGAAGCTCCGGGGCCAGGACTTGATACTTGATACTTGGAACCGCCAGAGCCAGGATTGTTACTTGGAACCTCCATGGCCAGGACGTGATACTTGGAACCTCTAGGGCCAGGACATGATACTTGTAACCTCCAGGGCCAGGACTAGATACTTGGAACCTCCAGGGCCAGGACTTGATACTTGGAAACTCCAGGGCCAGGACTTGATACTTGATACTTGGAAGTTCCAGGGCCAGGACTTGATACTTGATACTTGGAACCGCCAGGGCCAGGACTTGATACTTGATACTTGGAACTGCCAGGGCTAGGACTTGATAATTCATACTTGGAACTGCCAGAGCCAGGATTTGATACTTGGAACCCCCAGGGCCAGGACTTGATACTTGAAACCTCCAGGGCCAGGACTTGATACCTGGAACCTCCAGGGCCAGGATTTGATACTTGGAACCTCCAGGGCCAGGACTAGATACTTGGAACCTCCAGGGCCAGGACTTGATACTTGGAAACTCCAGGGCCAGGACTTGATACTTGATACTTGGAAGTTCCAGGGCCAGGACTTGATACTTGATACTTGGAACCTCCAGGGCCAGGACTTGATACTTGATACTTGGAACTGCCAGGGCTAGGACTTGATACTTCATACTTGGAACTGCCAGAGCCAGGATTTGATACTTGGAACCCCCAGGGCCAGGACTTGATACTTGAAACCTCCAGGGCCAGGACTTGATACCTGGAACCTCCAGGGCTAGGACTTGATACTTGGAACCTCCAGGGCCAGGACTTGATACTTGATACTTCGAACCTCCAGGTCCAGGGCTTGATACTTGGAACTTCCAGAGCCAGGACTTGATACTTGGAACCTCCAAAGCCAGGACTTGATACTTGGAACCTCCAGAGCTAGGGCTTGATACTAGGAACCTTCAGAGCCAGGATTTGATACCTGGAACCTCCAGGGCCAGGACTTGATACTTGGAACCTCCAGGGCCAGGACTTGATACTTGGAACTTCCAGAGCCAGGACTTGATACTTGGAACCTCCAAAGCCAGGACTTGATAATTGGAACCTCAAGGGCCGGGACTTGATATTTGATACTTCGATCCTCCAGGCCAGGACTTGAAACTCGATACGTTGAAACTCCAGGGCCAGGACTTGATACTTGATAGTTGGAACATCCTGGGCCAGGGCTTGATAATTGTTACTTGGAACTTCCAGGGCCAGGACTTGATACTTGATACTTGATACTTGGATCCGCCAGGGCTAGGACCTGATACTTGATACTTGGAACTGACAAGGCCAGGACTTGATACTTGGGACAACCAGAGCCGGGACTTGATACTTGGAACCTTCAGGGCCAGGACTTGAGACTTGATACTTGGAAACTCCAGGGCCCGGACTTGATAGTTGGAACCACCAGGGCCAGGACAAGACTTGGAACCTCCAGAGCCAGGACTTGATAGTTGGAACTGCCAGAGCCAGGACTTGATACTTGGAACCACCAGGGCCAGGTCAAGACTTGGAACCTCCAGAACCAGGACTTGATACTTGGAACCTGCAGGACCAGGACTTGATATTTGGAAACTCCAGGGCCAGGACTTGAGTCTTGATACTTGGAAGCTCCGGGGCCAGGACTTGATACTTGATACTTGGAACTGCCAGGGCCATGACTTGATACTTGATACTTGGAACCGCCAGGGCCAGGACTTGTTACTTGGTACTTGGTCCCTCCAGGACCAGGACTTGATTCTTGATACTTGGAAGCTCCGGGACCAGGACTTGATTCTTGATACATGGAACCTCCAGGGCCAGGACTTGATACTTGATACATGGAAACTCCAGGGCCAGGACTTGATACTTGGAACTCCAGAGCCAGGACTTGATACTTGGAACCCCCAGGGCCAGGACTTGATACTTGAGACCTCCAGGGTCAGGACTTGATACTAGGGACCTCCAGGGCCAGGACTTGATACTTGATACTTGGAACCTCCAGGGCCAGGACTTGATATTTGATACTTGGTCCCTCCAGGGCCAGCACTTGATTCTTGATAGTTGGAAGCTCCGGGGCCAGGACTTGATACTTGATATTTGGAACTGCCAGGGCCATGACTTGATACTTGATACTTAGAACCGCCAGGGCCAGGACTTGTTACTTGGAACCTCCATAGCCAGGACTTGATACGTGGAACCTCCCTGGCCAGGACATGATACTTGTAACCTCCAGGGCCAGGACTAGATACTTGAAACATCCAGGGCCAGGACTTGATACTTGGGACCTCCAGGGCCAGGACTTGATACTTGGAACCTCCAGAGCTAGGGCTTGATACTAGGAACCTTCAGAGCCAGGATTTGATACCTGGAACCTCCAGGGCCAGGACTTGATACTTGGAACCTCCAGGGCCAGGACTTGATACTTGGAACTTCCAGAGCCAGGACTTGATACTTGGAACCTCCAAAGCCAGGACTTGATAATTGGAACCTCAAGGGCCGGGACTTGATATTTGATACTTCGATCCTCCAGGGCCAGGACTTGAATTCGATACGTTGAAACTCCAGGGCCAGGACTTGATACTTGATAGTTGGAACATCCAGGGCCAGGGCTTGATAGTTGTTACTTGGAACTTCCAGGGCCAGGACTTGATACTTGATACTTGATACTTGGAACCGCCAGGGCTAGGACCTGATACTTGATACTTGGAACTGACAAGGCCAGGACTTGATACTTGGGACAACCAGAGCCGGGACTTGATACTTGGAACCTTCCGGGCCAGGACTTGAGACTTGATACTTGGAAACTCCAGGGCCCGGACTTGATACTTGGAACCACCAGGGCCAGGACAAGACTTGGAACCTCCAGAGCCAGGACTTGATAGTTGGAACTGCCAGAGCCAGGACTTGATACTTGGAACCACCAGGGCCAGGTCAAGACTTGGAACCTCCAGAACCAGGACTTGATACTTGGAACCTGCAGGACCAGGACTTGATATTTGGAAACTCCAGGGCCAGGACTTGATACATGGTACTTGGACCCTCCAGGGCCAGGACTTGATTCTTGATACTTGGAAGCTCCGGGGCCAGGACTTGATACTTGATACTTGGAACTGCCAGGGCCATGACTTGATACTTGATACTTGGAACCGCCAGGGCCAGGACTTGTTACTTGGTACTTGGTCCCTCCAGGACCAGGACTTGATTCTTGATACTTGGAAGCTCCGGGACCAGGACTTGATTCTTGATACATGGAACCTCCAGGGCCAGGACTTGATACTTGAAACATCCAGGGCCAGGACTTGATACTTGGGACCTCCAGGGCCAGGACTTGATACTTGGGACCTCCAGGGCAAGGACTTGATACTTGATACTTGGAACCTCCAGGGCCAGGAATTGATAATTGATACTTGGAACCTCCAGGGCCAAGACTTGATACTTGAAACCTCCAGGGCCAGGACTTGATACCTGGGCCCTCCATGGCAAGGACTTGATACTTGATATTTCGAACCTCCTGGGCCAGGACTGAATACTTGGAACCTCCAGATCTAGGACTTGATACTTGGAACCTTCAGAGCCAGGATTTGATACCTGGAACCTCCAGGGCCAGGACTTGATACTTGGAACCTCCAGAGCCAGGACTTGATACTTGATACTTTGAACCTCCAGGGCCAGGACTTGATACTCGGAACCTCCAGAGCCAGGACTTGATGCTTGGAACCTCCAAAGCCAGGACTTGATACTTGGGACCTCAAAGGCCGGGACTTGATATTTGATACTTCGATCCTCCAGGGCCAGGACTTGAAATTCGATACGTTTAAACTCCAGGGCCAGGACTTGATACTTGATAGTTGGAAACTCCAGGGCCAGGACTTGATACTTGTAACGCCAGAGCCAGGACTTGATACTTGGAACCTCCAGAGCCAGGACTTGATACTTGGAACCTCCAGAGCAAGGACTTGATACTTGGAACCTTCAGAGCCAGGATTTGATACCTGGAACCTCCAGGGCCAGGACCTGATACTTGGACCCTCCAGGGCCAGGACTTGATTCTTGATACTTGGAAGCTCCGGGGCCAGGACTTGATACTTGATACTTGGAACTGCCAGGGCATGACTTGATACTTGATACTTGGAACCGCCAGAGCCAGGACTTGTTACTTGGAACCTCCATGGCCAGGACTTGATACTTGGAACCTCTAGGGCCAGGACATGATACTTGTAACCTCCAGGGCCAGGACTAGATACTTGGAACCTCCAGGGCCAGGACTTGATACTTGGAAACTACAGGGCCAGGACTTGATACTTGATACTTGGATGTTCCAGGGCCAGGACTTGATACTTGATACTTGGAACCTCCAGGGCCAGGACTTGATACTTGGAACCTCTAGGGCCAGGACATGATACTTGTAACCTCCAGGGCCAGGACTAGATACTTGGAGCCTCCAGGGCCAGGACTTGATACTTGGAAACTCCAGGGCCAGGACTTGATACTTGATACTTGGAACCTCCAGGGCCAGGACTTGATACTTGATACTTGGAACTGCAGGGGCTGGGACTTGATACCTCATACTTGGAACTGCCAGAGCCAGGATTTGATACTTGGAACCCCCAGGGCCAGGACTTGATACTTGAAACCTCCAGGGCCAGGACTTGATACCTGGAACCTCCAGGGCCAGGACTTGATACTTGGAACCTCCAGGGCCAGGACTAGATACTTGGAACCTCCAGGGCCAGGACTTGATACTTGGAAACTCCAGGGCCAGGACTTGATACTTGATACTTGGAAGTTCCAGGGCCAGGACTTGATACTTGATACTTGGAACCTCCAGGGCCAGGACTTGATACTTGATACTTGGAACTGCCAGGGCTAGGACTTGATACTTCATACTTGGAACTGCCAGAGCCAGGATTTGATACTTGGAACCCCCAGGGCCAGGACTTGATACTTGAAACCTCCAGGGCCAGGACTTGATACCTGGAACCTCCAGGGCCAGGACTTGATACTTGGAACCTCCAGGGCCAGGACTTGATACTTGATACTTCGAACCTCCAGGTCCAGGGCTTGATACTTGGAACTTCCAGAGCCAGGACTTGATACTTGGAACCTCCAAAGCCAGGACTTGATACTTGGAACCTCCAGAGCTAGGGCTTGATACTTGGAACCTTCAGAGCCAGGATTTGATACCTGGAACCTCCAGGGCCAGGACTTGATACTTGGAACCTCCAGGGCCAGGACTTGATACTTGGAACTTCCAGAGCCAGGACTTGATACTTGGAACCTCAAGGGCCGGGACTTGATATTTGATGCTTCGATCCTCCAGGGCCAGGACTTGATATTTGATACTTGGTCCCTCCAGGGCCAGCACTTGATTCTTGATAGTTGGAAGCTCCGGGGCCAGGACTTGATACTTGATATTTGGAACTGCCAGGGCCATGACTTGATACTTGATACTTAGAACCGCCAGGGCCAGGACTTGTTACTTGGAACCTCCATAGCCAGGACTTGATACGTGGAACCTCCCTGGCCAGGACATGATACTTGTAACCTCCAGGGCCAGGACTAGATACTTGAAACATCCAGGGCCAGGACTTGATACTTGGGACCTCCAGGGCCAGGACTTGATACTTGGAACCTCCAGAGCTAGGGCTTGATACTAGGAACCTTCAGAGCCAGGATTTGATACCTGGAACCTCCAGGGCCAGGACTTGATACTTGGAACTTCCAGAGCCAGGACTTGATACTTGGAACCTCCAAAGCCAGGACTTGATAATTGGAACCTCAAGGGCCGGGACTTGATATTTGATACTTCGATCCTCCAGGGCCAGGACTTGAAACTCGATACGTTGAAACTCCAGGGCCAGGACTTGATACTTGATAGTTGGAACATCCAGGGCCAGGGCTTGATAGTTGTTACTTGGAACTTCCAGGGCCAGGACTTGATACTTGATACTTGATACTCGGAACCGCCAGGGCTAGGACCTGATACTTGATACTTGGAACTGACAAGGCCAGGACTTGATACTTGGGACAACCAGAGCCGGGACTTGATACTTGGAACCTTCCGGGCCAGGACTTGATACTTGGAACCACCAGGGCCAGGACAAGACTTGGAACCTCCAGAGCCAGGACTTGATAGTTGGAACTGCCAGAGCCAGGACTTGATACTTGGAACCACCAGGGCCAGGTCAAGACTTGGAACCTCCAGAACCAGGACTTGATACTTGGAACCTGCAGGACCAGGACTTGATATTAGGAAACTCCAGGGCCAGGACTTGATACATGGTACTTGGACCCTCCAGGGCCAGGACTTGATTCTTGATACTTGGAAGCTCCGGGGCCAGGACTTGATACTTGATACTTGGAACTGCCAGGGCCATGACTTGATACTTGATACTTGGAACCGCCAGGGCCAGGACTTGTTACTTGGTACTTGGTCCCTCCAGGACCAGGACTTGATTCTTGATACTTGGAAGCTCCGGGACCAGGACTTGATTCTTGATACATGGAACCTCCAGGGCCAGGACTTGATACTTGATACATGGAAACTCCAGGGCCAGGACTTGATACTTGGAACTCCAGAGCCAGGACTTGATACTTGGAACCCCCAGGGCCAGGACTTGATACTTGAGACCTCCAGGGTCAGGACTTGATACTAGGGACCTCCAGGGCCAGGACTTGATACTTGATACTTGGAACCTCCAGGGCCAGGACTTGATATTTGATACTTGGTCCCTCCAGGGCCAGCACTTGATTCTTGATAGTTGAAAGCTCCGGGGCCAGGACTTGATACTTGATATTTGGAACTGCCAGGGCCATGACTTGATACTTGATACTTAGAACCGCCAGGGCCAGGAGTTGTTACTTGGAACCTCCATAGCCAGGACTTGATACGTGGAACCTCCCTGGCCAGGACATGATACTTGTAACCTCCAGGGCCAGGACTAGATACTTGAAACATCCAGGGCCAGGACTTGATACTTGGGACCTCCAGGGCCAGGACTTGATACTTGGGACCTCCAGGGCAAGGACTTGATACTTGATACTTGGAACCTCCAGGGCCAGGAATTGATAATTGATACTTGGAACCTCCAGGGCCAAGACTTGATACTTGAAACCTCCAGGGCCAGGACTTGATACCTGGGCCCTCCATGGCTAGGACTTGATACTTGATATTTCGAACCTCCTGGGCCAGGACTGAATACTTGGAACCTCCAGATCTAGGACTTGATACTTGGAACCTTCAGAGCCAGGATTTGATACCTGGAACCTCCAGGGCCAGGACTTGATACTTGGAACCTCCAGAGCCAGGACTTGATACTTGATACTTTGAACCTCCAGGGCCAGGACTTGATACTCGGAACCTCCAGAGCCAGGACTTGATGCTTGGAACCTCCAAAGCCAGGACTTGATACTTGGGACCTCAAAGGCCGGGACTTGATATTTGATACTTCGATCCTCCAGGGCCAGGACTTGAAATTCGATACGTTTAAACTCCAGGGCCAGGACTTGATACTTGATAGTTGGAAACTCCAGGGCCAGGACTTGATACTTGTAACGCCAGAGCCAGGACTTGATACTTGGAACCTCCAGAGCCAGGACTTGATACTTGGAACCTCCAGAGCTAGGACTTGATACTTGGAACCTTCAGAGCCAGGATTTGATACCTGGAACCTCCAGGGCCAGGACCTGATACTTGGACCCTCCAGGGCCAGGACTTGATTCTTGATACTTGGAAGCTCCGGGGCCAGGACTTGATACTTGATACTTGGAACTGCCAGGGCATGACTTGATACTTGATACTTGGAACCGCCAGAGCCAGGACTTGTTACTTGGAACCTCCATGGCCAGGACTTGATACTTGGAACCTCCAGGGCCAGGACATGATACTTGTAACCTCCAGGGCCAGGACTAGATACTTGGAACCTCCAGGGCCAGGACTTGATACTTGGAAACTACAGGGCCAGGACTTGATACTTGGTACTTGGATGTTCCAGGGCCAGGACTTGATACTTGATACTTGGAACCTCCAGGGCCAGGACTTGATACTTGGAACCTCTAGGGCCAGGACATGATACTTGTAACCTCCAGGGCCAGGACTAGATACTTGGAGCCTCCAGGGCCAGGACTTGATACTTGGAAACTCCAGGGCCAGGACCTGATACTTGATACTTGGAACCTCCAGGGCCAGGACTTGATACTTGATACTTGGAACTGCCAGGGCTGTGACTTGATACCTCATACTTGGAACTGCCAGAGCCAGGATTTGATACTTGGAACCCCCAGGGCCAGGACTTGATACTTGAAACCTCCAGGGCCAGGACTTGATACCTGGAACCTCCAGGGCCAGGACTTGATACTTGGAACCTCCAGGGCCAGGACTAGATACTTGGAACCTCCAGGGCCAGGACTTGATACTTGGAAACTCCAGGGCCAGGACTTGATACTTGATACTTGGAAGTTCCAGGGCCAGGACTTGATACTTGATACTTGGAACCTCCAGGGCCAGGACTTGATACTTGATACTTGGAACTGCCAGGGCTAGGACTTGATACTTCATACTTGGAACTGCCAGAGCCAGGATTTGATACTTGGAACCCCCAGGGCCAGGACTTGATACTTGAAACCTCCAGGGCCAGGACTTGATACCTGGAACCTCCAGGGCCAGGACTTGATACTTGGAACCTCCAGGGCCAGGACTTGATACTTGATACTTCGAACCTCCAGGTCCAGGGCTTGATACTTGGAACTTCCAGAGCCAGGACTTGATACTTGGAACCTCCAAAGCCAGGACTTGATACTTGGAACCTCCAGAGCTAGGGCTTGATACTTGGAACCTTCAGAGCCAGGATTTGATACCTGGAACCTCCAGGGCCAGGACTTGATACTTGGAACCTCCAGGGCCAGGACTTGATACTTGGAACTTCCAGAGCCAGGACTTGATACTTGGAACCTCCAAAGCCAGGACTTGATAATTGGAACCTCAAGGGCCGGGACTTGATATTTGATGCTTCGATCCTCCAGGGCCAGGACTTGATACTCGATACGTTGAAACTCCAGGGCCAGGACTTGATACTTGATAGTTGGAACATCCAGGGCCAGGGCTTGATAGTTGTTACTTGGAACTTCCAGGGCCAGGACTTGATACTTGATACTTGATACTTGGAACCGCCAGGGCTAGGACCTGATACTTGATACTTGGAACTGACAAGGCCAGGACTTGATACTTGGGACAACCAGAGCCGGGACTTGATACTTGGAACCTTCAGGGCCAGGACTTGAGACTTGATACTTGGAAACTCCAGGGCCCGGACTTGATACTTGGAACCACCAGGGCCAGGACAAGACTTGGAACCTCCAGAGCCAGGACTTGATAGTTGGAACTGCCAGAGCCAGGACTTGATACTTGGAACCACCAGTGCCAGGTCAAGACTTGGAACCTCCAGAACCAGGACTTGATACTTGGAACCTGCAGGACCACAACTTGATATTTGGAAACTCCAGGGCCAGGACTTGATACATGGTACTTGGACCCTCCAGGGCCAGGACTTGATTCTTGATACTTGGAAGCTCCGGGGCCAGGACTTGATACTTGATACTTGGAACTGCCAGGGCCATGACTTGATACTTGATACTTGGAACCGCCAGGGCCAGGACTTGTTACTTGGTACTTGGTCCCTCCAGGACCAGGACTTGATTCTTGATACATGGAAGCTCCGGGACCAGGACTTGATTCTTGATACATGGAACCTCCAGGGCCAGGACTTGATACTTGATACATGGAAACTCCAGGGCCAGGACTTGATACTTGGAACTCCAGAGCCAGGACTTGATACTTGGAACCCCCAGGGCCAGGACTTGATACTTGAGACCTCCAGGGTCAGGACTTGATACTTGGAACCTCCAGGGCCAGGACTTGATATTTGATACTTGGTCCCTCCAGGGCCAGCACTTGATTCTTGATAGTTGGAAGCTCCGGGGCCAGGACTTGATACTTGATATTTGGAACTGCCAGGGCCATGACTTGATATTTGATACTTAGAACCGCCAGGGCCAGGACTTGTTACTTGGAACCTCCATAGCCAGGACTTGATACGTGGAACCTCCCTGGCCATGACATGATACTTGTAGCTCCAGGGCCAGGACTAGATACTTGAAACATCCAGGGCCAGGACTTGATACTTGGGACCTCCAGGGCCAGGACTTGATACTTGGGACCTCCAGGGCAAGGAATTGATAATTGATACTTGGAACCTCCAGGGCCAAGACTTGATACTTGAAACCTCCAGGGCCAGGACTTGATACCTGGGCCCTCCATGGCTAGGACTTGATACTTGATATTTCGAACCTCCAGGGCCAGGACTGAATACTTGGAACCTCCAGATCTAGGACTTGATACTTGGAAACTTCAGAGCCAGGATTTGATACCTGGAACCTCCAGGGCCAGGACTTGATACTTGGAACCTCCAGAGCCAGGACTTGATACTTGATACTTTGAACCTCCAGGGCCAGGACTTGATACTCGGAACCTCCAGAGCCAGGACTTGATGCTTGGAACCTCCAAAGCCAGGACTTGATACTTGGGACCTCAAAGGCCGGGACTTGATATTTGATACTTCGATCCTCCAGGGCCAGGACTTGAAATTCGATACGTTGAAACTCTAGGGCCAGGACTTGATACTTGATAGTTGGAAACTCCAGGGCCAGGACTTGATACTTGTAACGCTAGAGCCAGGACTTGATACTTGGAACCTCCAAAGCCAGGACTTGATACTTGGAACCTCCAGAGCTAGGACTTGATACTTGGAACCTTCAGAGCCAGGATTTGATACCTGGAACCTCCAGGGCCAGGACTTGATACTTGGAACCTCCAGGGCCAGGACTTGATACTTGATACTTCGAACCTCCAGGTCCAGGGCTTGATACTTGAAACTTCCAGAGCCAGGACTTGATACTTGGAACCTCCAAAGCCAGGACTTGATAATTGGAACCTCAAGTGCCGGGACTTGATATTTGATACTTCGATCCTCCAGGGCCAGGACTTGAAACTCGATACGTTGAAACTCCAGGGCCAGGACTTGATACTTGATAGTTGGAACATCCAGGGCCAGGACTTGATACTAGATACTTGGAACTGCCAGGGCCAGGACTTGATACTTTATACTTGGAACCGCCAGAGCCAGGACTTGATACTTGATATTTGGAACTGCCAGGGCCAGGACTTGATATTTGATACTTGGAACTGTCAGAGCCAGGACTCGACACTTGAAACATCCAGGGCTAGGACATGATACTTGGGACCTCCAGGGCCCGGACTTGATACTTGGAACCTCCAGGACCAGGACTTGATACTTGGTACTTGGACCCTCCAGGGCCAGGACTTGATTCTTGATACTTGGAAGCTCTGGGGCCAGGACTTGATACTTGATACTTGGAACTGCCAGGGCCATGACTTGATACTTGATACTTGGAACCGCCAGAGCCAGGACTTGTTACTTGGAACCTCCATGGCCAGGACTTGATACTTGGAACCTCTAGGGCCAGGACATGATACTTGTAACCTCCAGGGCCAGGACTAGATACTTGGAACCTCCAGGGCCAGGACTTGATACTTGGAAACTCCAGGGCCAGGACTTGATACTTGATACTTGGAAGTTCCAGGGCCAGGACTTGATACTTGATACTTGGAACCTCCAGGGCCAGGACTTGATACTTGATACTTGGAACTGCCAGGGCTAGGACTTGATAATTCATACTTGGAACTGCCAGAGCCAGGATTTGATACTTGGAACCCCCAGGGCCAGGACTTGATACTTGAAACCTCCAGGGCCAGGACTTGATACCTGGAACCTCCAGGGCCAGGATTTGATACTTGGAACCTCCAGGGCCAGGACTAGATACTTGGAACCTCCAGGGCCAGGACTTGATACTTGGAAACTCCAGGGCCAGGACTTGATACTTGATACTTGGAAGTTCCAGGGCCAGGACTTGATACTTGATACTTGGAAGTTCCAGGGCCAGGACTTGATACTTGATACTTGGAACCTCCAGGGCCAGGACTTGATACTTGATACTTGGAACTGCCAGAGCCAGGATTTGATACTTGGAACCCCAGGGCCAGGACTTGATACTTGAAACCTCCAGGGCCAGGACTTGATACCTGGAACCTCCAGGGCTAGGACTTGATACTTGGAACCTCCAGGGCCAGGACTTGATACTTGATACTTCGAACCTCCAGGTCCAGGGCTTGATACTTGGAACTTCCAGAGCCAGGACTTGATACTTGGAACCTCCAAAGCCAGGACTTGATACTTGGAACCTCCAGAGCTAGGGCTTGATACTAGGAACCTTCAGAGCCAGGATTTGATACCTGGAACCTCCAGGGCCAGGACTTGATACTTGGAACCTCCAGGGCCAGGACTTGATACTTGGAACTTCCAGAGCCAGGACTTGATACTTGGAACCTCCAAAGCCAGGACTTGATAATTGGAACCTCAAGGGCCGGGACTTGATATTTGATACTTCGATCCTCCAGGGCCAGGACTTGAAACTCGATACGTTGAAACTCCAGGGCCAGGACTTGATACTTGATAGTTGGAACATCCAGGGCCAGGGCTTGATAATTGTTACTTGGAACTTCCAGGGCCAGGACTTGATACTTGATACTTGATACTTGGATCCGCCAGGGCTAGGACCTGATACTTGATACTTGGAACTGACAAGGCCAGGACTTGATATTGGGACAACCAGAGCCGGGACTTGATACTTGGAACCTTCAGGGCCAGGACTTGAGACTTGATACTTGGAAACTCCAGGGCCCGGACTTGATACTTGGAACCACCAGGGCCAGGACAAGACTTGGAACCTCCAGAGCCAGGACTTGATAGTTGGAACTGCCAGAGCCAGGACTTGATACTTGGAACCACCAGGGCCAGGTCAAGACTTGGAACCTCCAGAACCAGGACTTGATACTTGGAACCTGCAGGACCAGGACTTGATATTTGGAAACTCCAGGGCCAGGACTTGATACATGGTACTTGGACCCTCCAGGGCCAGGACTTGATTCTTGATACTTGGAAGCTCCGGGGCCAGGACTTGATACTTGATACTTGGAACTGCCAGGGCCATGACTTGATACTTGATACTTGGAACCGCCAGGGCCAGGACTTGTTACTTGGTACTTGGTCCCTCCAGGACCAGGACTTGATTCTTGATACTTGGAAGCTCCGGGACCAGGACTTGATTCCTGATACATGGAACCTCCAGGGCCAGGACTTGATACTTGATACATGGAAACTCCAGGGCCAGGACTTGATACTTGGAACTCCAGAGCCAGGACTTGATACTTGGAACCCCCAGGGCCAGGACTTGATACTTGAGACCTCCAGGGTCAGGACTTGATACTAGGGACCTCCAGGGCCAGGACTTGATACTTGATACTTGGAACCTCCAGGGCCAGGACTTGATATTTGATACTTGGTCCCTCCAGGGCCAGCACTTGATTCTTGATAGTTGGAAGCTCCGGGGCCAGGACTTGATACTTGATATTTGGAACTGCCAGGGCCATGACTTGATACTTGATACTTAGAACCGCCAGGGCCAGGACTTGTTACTTGGAACCTCCATAGCCAGGACTTGATACGTGGAACCTCCCTTGCCAGGACATGATCACTTGTAACCTCCAGGGCCAGGACTAGATACTTGAAACATCCAGGGCCAGGACTTGATACTTGGGACCTCCAGGGCCAGGACTTGATACTTGGAACCTCCAGAGCTAGGGCTTGATACTAGGAACCTTCAGAGCCAGGATTTGATACCTGGAACCTCCAGGGCCAGGACTTGATACTTGGAACCTCCAGGGCCAGGACTTGATACTTGGAACTTCCAGAGCCAGGACTTGATACTTGGAACCTCCAAAGCCAGGACTTGATAATTGGAACCTCAAGGGCCGGGACTTGATATTTGATACTTCGATCCTCCAGGGCCAGGACTTGAAACTCGATACGTTGAAACTCCAGGGCCAGGACTTGATACTTGATAGTTGGAACATCCAGGGCCAGGGCTTGATAGTTGTTACTTGGAACTTCCAGGGCCAGGACTTGATACTTGATACTTGATACTTGGAACCGCCAGGGCTAGGACCTGATACTTGATACTTGGAACTGACAAGGCCAGGACTTGATACTTGGGACAACCAGAGCCGGGACTTGATACTTGGAACCTTCCGGGCCAGGACTTGAGACTTGATACTTGGAAACTCCAGGGCCCGGACTTGATACTTGGAACCACCAGGGCCAGGACAAGACTTGGAACCTCCAGAGCCAGGACTTGATAGTTGGAACTGCCAGAGCCAGGACTTGATACTTGGAACCACCAGGGCCAGGTCAAGACTTGGAACCTCCAGAACCAGGACTTGATACTTGGAACCTGCAGGACCAGGACTTGATATTTGGAAACTCCAGGGCCAGGACTTGATACATGGTACTTGGACCCTCCAGGGCCAGGACTTGATTCTTGATACTTGGAAGCTCCGGGGCCAGGACTTGATACTTGATACTTGGAACTGCCAGGGCCATGACTTGATACTTGATACTTGGAACCGCCAGGGCCAGGACTTGTTACTTGGTACTTGGTCCCTCCAGGACCAGGACTTGATTCTTGATACTTGGAAGCTCCGGGACCAGGACTTGATTCTTGATACATGGAACCTCCAGGGCCAGGACTTGATACTTGATACATGGAAACTCCAGGGCCAGGACTTGATACTTGGAACTCCAGAGCCAGGACTTGATACTTGGAACCCCCAGGGCCAGGACTTGATACTTGAGACCTCCAGGGTCAGGACTTGATACTAGGGACCTCCAGGGCCAGGACTTGATACTTGATACTTGGAACCTCCAGGGCCAGGACTTGATATTTGATACTTGGTCCCTCCAGGGCCAGCACTTGATTCTTGATAGTTGAAAGCTCCGGGGCCAGGACTTGATACTTGATATTTGGAACTGCCAGGGCCATGACTTGATACTTGATACTTAGAACCGCCAGGGCCAGGACTTGTTACTTGGAACCTCCATAGCCAGGACTTGATACGTGGAACCTCCCTGGCCAGGACATGATACTTGTAACCTCCAGGGCCAGGACTAGATACTTGAAACATCCAGGGCCAGGACTTGATACTTGGGACCTCCAGGGCCAGGACTTGATACTTGGGACCTCCAGGGCAAGGACTTGATACTTGATACTTGGAACCTCCAGGGCCAGGAATTGATAATTGATACTTGGAACCTCCAGGGCCAAGACTTGATACTTGAAACCTCCAGGGCCAGGACTTGATACCTGGGCCCTCCATGGCTAGGACTTGATACTTGATATTTCAAACCTCCTGGGCCAGGACTGAATACTTGGAACCTCCAGATCTAGGACTTGATACTTGGAACCTTCAGAGCCAGGATTTGATACCTGGAACCTCCAGGGCCAGGACTTGATACTTGGAACCTCCAGAGCCAGGACTTGATACTTGATACTTTGAACCTCCAGGGCCAGGACTTGATACTCGGAACCTCCAGAGCCAGGACTTGATGCTTGGAACCTCCAAAGCCAGGACTTGATACTTGGGAGCTCAAAGGCCGGGACTTGATATTTGATACTTCGATCCTCCAGGGCCAGGACTTGAAATTCGATACGTTTAAACTCCAGGGCCAGGACTTGATACTTGATAGTTGGAAACTCCAGGGCCAGGACTTGATACTTGTAACGCCAGAGCCAGGACTTGATACTTGGAACCTCCAGAGCCAGGACTTGATACTTGGAACCTCCAGAGCTAGGACTTGATACTTGGAACCTTCAGAGCCAGGATTTGATACCTGGAACCTCCAGGGCCAGGACCTGATACTTGGAACCTCCAGGGCCAGGACTTGATACTTGATACTTCGAACCTCCAGGTCCAGGGCTTGATACTTGAAACTTCCAGAGCCAGGACTTGATACTTGGAACCTCCAAAGCCAGGACTTGATAATTGGAACCTCAAGGGCCGGGACTTGATATTTGATACTTCGATCCTCCAGGGCCAGGACTTGAAACTCGATACGTTGAAACTCCAGGGCCAGGACTTGATACTTGATAGTTGGAACATCCAGGGCCAGGACTTGATACTAGATACTTGGAACTGCCAGGGCCAGGACTTGATACTTTATACTTGGAACCGCCAGAGCCAGGACTTGATACTTGATATTTGGAACTGCCAGGGCCAGGACTTGATATTTGATACTTGGAACTGTCAGAGCCAGGACTCGACACTTGAAACATCCAGGGCTAGGACATGATACTTGGGACCTCCAGGGCCCGGACTTGATACTTGGAACCTCCAGGACCAGGACTTGATACATGGTACTTGGACCCTCCAGGGCCAGGACTTGATTCTTGATACTTGGAAGCTCCGGGGCCAGGACTTGATACTTGATACTTGGAACTGCCAGGGCCATGACTTGATACTTGATACTTGGAACCGCCAGGGCCAGGACTTGTTACTTGGAACCTCTAGGGCCAGGACATGATACTTGTAACCTCCAGGGCCAGGACTAGATACTTGGAACCTCCAGGGCCAGGACTTGATACTTGGAAACTCCAGGGCCAGGACTTGATACTTGAAACCTCCAGGGCCAGGACTTGATACCTGGAACCTCCAGGGCCAGGACTTGATACTTGGAACCTCCAGGGCCAGGACTAGATACTTGGAACCTCCAGGGCCAGGACTTGATACTTGGAAACTCCAGGGCCAGGACTTGATACTTGATACTTGGAAGTTCCAGGGCCAGGACTTGATACTTGATACTTGGAACCTCCAGGGCCAGGACTTGATACTTGATACTTGGAACTGCCAGGGCTAGTACTTGATACTTCATTCTTGGAACTGCTAGAGCCAGGATTTGATACTTGGAACCCCCAGGGCCAGGACTTGATACTTGAAACCTCCAGGGCCAGGACTTGATACCTGGAACCTCCAGGGCCAGGACTTGATACTTGGAACCTCCAGGGCCAGGACTTGATACTTGATACTTCGAACCCCAGGTCCAGGGCTTGATACTTGGAACTTCCAGAGCCAAGGACTTGATACTTGGAACCTCCAAAGCCAGGACTTGATACTTGAAACCTCCAGGGCCAGGACTTGATACTTGGAACCTCCAGGGCCAGGACTTGATACTTGGAACTTCCAGAGCCAGGACTTGTTACTTGGAACCTCCAAAGCCAGGACTTGATAATTGGAACCTCAAGGGCCGGGACTTGATATTTGATACTTCGATCCTCCAGGGCCAGGACTTGAAACTCGATACTTGGAACCTCCAGGGCCAGGACTTGATACTTGATACTTGGAACCTCCAGGGCCAGGACTTGATATTTGATACTTGGTCCCTCCAGGGCCAGCACTTGATTCTTGATAGTTGAAAGCTCCGGGGCCAGGACTTGATACTTGATATTTGGAACTGCCAGGGCCATGACTTGATACTTGATACTTAGAACCGCCAGGGCCAGGACTTGTTACTTGGAACCTCCATAGCCAGGACTTGATACGTGGAACCTCCCTGGCCAGGACATGATACTTGTAACCTCCAGGGCCAGGACTAGATACTTGAAACATCCAGGGCCAGGACTTGATACTTGGGACCTCCAGGGCCAGGACTTGATACTTGGGACCTCCAGGGCAAGGACTTGATACTTGATACTTGGAACCTCCAGGCCAGGAATTGATAATTGATACTTGGAACCTCCAGGGCCAAGACTTGATACTTGAAACCTCCAGGGCCAGGACTTGATACCTGGGCCCTCCATGGCTAGGACTTGATACTTGATATTTCGAACCTCCTGGGCCAGGACTGAATACTTGGAACCTCCAGATCTAGGACTTGATACTTGGAACCTCAGAGCCAGGATTTGATACCTGGAACCTCAGGGCCAGGACTTGATACTTGGAACCTCCAGAGCCAGGACTTGATACTTGATACTTTGAACCTCCAGGGCCAGGACTTGATACTCGGAACCTCCAGAGCCAGGACTTGATGCTTGGAACATCCAAAGCCAGGACTTGATACTTGGGACCTCAAAGGCCGGGACTTGATATTTGATACTTCGATCCTCCAGGGCCAGGACTTGAAATTCGATACGTTTAAACTCCAGGGCCAGGACTTGATACTTGATAGTTGGAAACTCCAGGGCCAGGACTTGATACTTGTAACGCCAGAGCCAGGACTTGATACTTGGAACCTCCAGAGCCAGGACTTGATACTTGGAACCTCCAGAGCTAGGACTTGATACTTGGGAACCTTCAGAGCCAGGATTTGATACCTGGAACCTCCAGGGCCAGGACCTGATACTTGGAACCTCCAGGGCCAGGACTTGATACTTGATACTTCGAACCTCCAGGTCCAGGGCTTGATACTTGAAACTTCCAGAGCCAGTACTTGATACTTGGAACCTCCAAAGCCAGGACTTGATAATTGGAACCTCAAGGGCCGGGACTTGATATTTGATACTTCGATCCTCCAGGGCCAGGACTTGAAACTCGATACGTTGAAACTCCAGGGCCAGGACTTGATACTTGATAGTTGGAACATCCAGGGCCAGGACTTGATACTAGATACTTGGAACTGCCAGGGCCAGGACTTGATACTTTATACTTGGAACCGACAGAGCCAGGACTTGATACTTGATATTTGGAACTGCCAGGGCCAGGACTTGATATTTGATACTTGGAACTGTCAGAGCCAGGACTCGACACTTGAAACATCCAGGGCTAGAACATGATACTTGGGACCTCCAGGGCCCGGACTTGATACTTGGAACCTCCAGGACCAGGACTTGATACATGGTACTTGGACCCTCCAGGGCCAGGACTTGATTCTTGATACTTGGAAGCTCCGGGGCCAGGACTTGATACTTGATACTTGGAACTGCCAGGGCCATGACTTGATACTTGATACTTGGAACCGCCAGGGCCAGGACTTGTTACTTGGAACCTCCATGGCCAGGACTTGATACTTGGAACCTCTAGGGCCAGGACATGATACTTGTAACCTCCAGGGCCAGGACTAGATACTTGGAACCTCCAGGGCAGGACTTGATACTTGGAAACTCCAGGGCCAGGACTTGATACTTGAAACCTCCAGGGCCAGGACTTGATACCTGGAACCTCCAGGGCCAGGACTTGATACTTGGAACCTCCAGGGCCAGGACTAGATACTTGGAACCTCCAGGGCCAGGACTTGACACTTGGAAACTCCAGGGCCAGGACTTGATACTTGATACTTGGAAGTTCCAGGGCCAGGACTTGATACTTGATACTTGGAACCTCCAGGGCCAGGACTTGATACTTGATACTTGGAACTGCCAGGGCTAGGACTTGATACTTCATACTTGGAACTGCCAGAGCCAGGATTTGATACTTGGAACCCCCAGGGCCAGGACTTGATACTTGAAACCTCCAGGGCCAGGACTTGATACCTGGAACCTCCAGGGCCAGGACTTGATACTTGGAACCTCCAGGGCCAGGACTTGATACTTGATACTTCGAACCTCCAGGTCCAGGGCTTGATACTTGGAACTTCCAGAGCCAGGACTTGATACTTGGAACCTCCAAAGCCAGGACTTGATACTTGGAACCTCCAGAGCTAGGGCTTGATACTTGGAACCTTCAGAGCCAGGATTTGATACTTGGAACCTCCAGGGCCAGGACTTGATACTTGGAACCTCCAGGGCCAGGACTTGATACTTGGAACTTCCAGAGCCAGGACTTGATACTTGGAACCTCCAAAGCCAGGACTTGATAATTGGAACCTCAAGGGCCGGGACTTGATATTTGATACTTCGATCCTCCAGGGCCAGGACTTGAAACTCGATACGTTGAAACTCCAGGGCCAGGACTTGATACTTGATAGTTGGAACATCCAGGGCCAGGGCATGAAAGTTGTTACTTGGAACTTCCAGGGCCAGGACTTGATACTTGATACTTGATACTTGGAACCGCCAGGGCTAGGACCTGATACTTGATACTTGAACTGACAAGGCCAGGACTTGATACTTGGGACAACCAGAGCCGGGACTTGATACTTGGAACCTTCAGGGCCAGGACTTGAGACTTGATACTTGGAAACTCCAGGGCCCGGTCTTGATACTTGGAACCACCAGGGCCAGGACAAGACTTGGAACCTCCAGAGCCAGGACTTGATAGTTGGAACTGCCAGAGCCAGGACTTGATACTTGGAACCACCAGGGCCAGGTCAAGACTTGGAACCTCCAGAACCAGGACTTGATACTTGGAACCTGCAGGACCAGGACTTGATATTTGGAAACTCCAGGGCCAGGACTTGATACATGGTACTTGGACCCTCCAGGGCCAGGACTTGATTCTTGATACTTGGAAGCTCCGGGGCCAGGACTTGATACTTGATACTTGGAACTGCCAGGGCCATGACTTGATACTTGATACTTGGAACCGCCAGGGCCAGGACTTGTTACTTGGTACTTGGTCCCTCCAGGACCAGGACTTGATTCTTGATACTTGGAAGCTCCGGGACCAGGACTTGATTCTTGATACATGGAACCTCCAGGGCCAGGACTTGATACTTGATACATGGAAACTCCAGGGCCAGGACTTGATACTTGGAACTCCAGAGCCAGGACTTGATACTTGGAACCCCCAGGGCCAGGACTTGATACTTGAGACCTCCAGGGTCAGGACTTGATACTAGGGACCTCCAGGGCCAGGACTTGATACTTGATACTTGGAACCTCCAGGGCCAGGACTTGATATTTGATACTTGGTCCCTCCAGGGCCAGCACTTGATTCTTGATAGTTGAAAGCTCCGGGGCCAGGACTTGATACTTGATATTTGGAACTGCCAGGGCCATGACTTGATACTTGATACTTAGAACCGCCAGGGCCAGGACTTGTTACTTGGACCCTCCAGGGCCAGGACTTGATTCTTGATACTTGGAAGCTCCGGGGCCAGGACTTGATACTTGATACTTGGAACTGCCAGGGCCATGACTTGATACTTGATACTTGGAACCGCCAGGGCCAGGACTTGTTACTTGGAACCTCTAGGGCCAGGACATGATACTTGTAACCTCCAGGGCCAGGACTAGATACTTGGAACCTCCAGGGCCAGGACTTGATACTTGGAAACTCCAGGGCCAGGACTTGATACTTGAAACCTCCAGGGCCAGGACTTGATACCTGGAACCTCCAGGGCCAGGACTTGATACTTGGAACCTCCAGGGCCAGGACTAGATACTTGGAACCTCCAGGGCCAGGACTTGATACTTGATACTTGGAAGTTCCAGGGCCAGGACTTGATACTTGATACTTGGAAGTTCCAGGGCCAGGACTTGATACTTGATACTTGGAACCTCCAGGGCCAGGACTTGATACTTGATACTTGGAACTGCCAGGGCTAGTACTTGATACTTCATTCTTGGAACTGCTAGAGCCAGGATTTGATACTTGGAACCCCCAGGGCCAGGACTTGATACTTGAAACCTCCAGGGCCAGGACTTGATACCTGGAACCTCCAGGGCCAGGACTTGATACTTGGAACCTCCAGGGCCAGGACTTGATACTTGATACTTCGAACCTCCAGGTCCAGGGCTTGATACTTGGAACTTCCAGAGCCAGGACTTGATACTTGGAACCTCCAAAGCCAGGACTTGATACTTGAAACCTCCAGGGCCAGGACTTGATACTTGGAACCTCCAGGGCCAGGACTTGATACTTGGAACTTCCAGAGCCAGGACTTGTTACTTGGAACCTCCAAAGCCAGGACTTGATAATTGGAACCTCAAGGGCCGGGACTTGATATTTGATACTTCGATCCTCCAGGGCCAGGACTTGAAACTCGATACGTTGAAACTCCAGGGCCAGGACTTGATACTTGATAGTTGGAACATCCAGGGCCAGGGCATGATAGTTGTTACTTGGAACTTCCAGGGCCAGGACTTGATACTTGATACTTGATACTTGGAACCGCCAGGGCTAGGACCTGATACTTGATACTTGGAACTGACAAGGCCAGGACTTGATACTTGGGACAACCAGAGCCGGGACTTGATACTTGGAACCTTCAGGGCCAGGACTTGAGACTTGATACTTGGAAACTCCAGGGCCCGGTCTTGATACTTGGAACCACCAGGGCCAGGACAAGACTTGGAACCTCCAGAGCCAGGACTTGATAGTTGGAACTGCCAGAGCCAGGACTTGATACTTGGAACCACCAGGGCCAGGTCAAGACTTGGAACCTCCAGAACCAGGACTTGATACTTGGAACCTGCAGGACCAGGACTTGATATTTGGAAACTCCAGGGCCAGGACTTGATACATGGTACTTGGACCCTCCAGGGCCAGGACTTGATTCTTGATACTTGGAAGCTCCGGGGCCAGGACTTGATACTTGATACTTGGAACTGCCAGGGCCATGACTTGATACTTGATACTTGGAACCGCCAGGGCCAGGACTTGTTACTTGGTACTTGGTCCCTCCAGGACCAGGACTTGATTCTTGATACTTGGAAGCTCCGGGACCAGGACTTGATTCTTGATACATGGAACCTCCAGGGCCAGGACTTGATACTTGATACATGGAGACTCCACGGCCAGGACTTGATACTTGGAACTCCAGAGCCAGGACTTGATACTTGGAACCCCCAGGGCCAGGACTTGATACTTGAGACCTCCAGGGTCAGGACTTGATACTAGGGACCTCCAGGGCCAGGACTTGATACTTGATACTTGGAACCTCCAGGGCCAGGACTTGATATTTGATACTTGGTCCCTCCAGGGCCAGCACTTGATTCTTGATAGTTGAAAGCTCCGGGGCCAGGACTTGATACTTGATATTTGGAACTGCCAGGGCCATGACTTGATACTTGATACTTAGAACCGCCAGGGCCAGGACTTGTTACTTGGAACCTCCATAGCCAGGACTTGATACGTGGAACCTCCCTGGCCAGGACATGATACTTGTAACCTCCAGGGCCAGGACTAGATACTTGAAACATCCAGGGCCAGGACTTGATACTTGGGACCTCCAGGGCCAGGACTTGATACTTGGGACCTCCAGGGCAAGGACTTGATACTTGATACTTGGAACCTCCAGGGCCAGGAATTGATAATTGATACTTGGAACCTCCAGGGCCAAGACTTGATACTTGAAACCTCCAGGGCCAGGACTTGATACCTGGGCCCTCCATGGCTAGGACTTGATACTTGATATTTCGAACCTCCTGGGCCAGGACTGAATACTTGGAACCTCCAGATCTAGGACTTGATACTTGGAACCTTCAGAGCCAGGATTTGATACCTGGAACCTCCAGGGCCAGGACTTGATACTTGGAACCTCCAGAGCCAGGACTTGATACTTGATACTTTGAACCTCCAGGGCCAGGACTTGATACTCGGAACCTCCAGAGCCAGGACTTGATGCTTGGAACCTCCAAAGCCAGGACTTGATACTTGGGACCTCAAAGGCCGGGACTTGATATTTGATACTTCGATCCTCCAGGGCCAGGACTTGAAATTCGATACGTTTAAACTCCAGGGCCAGGACTTGATACTTGATAGTTGGAAACTCCAGGGCCAGGACTTGATACTTGTAACGCCAGAGCCAGGACTTGATACTTGGAACCTCCAGAGCCAGGACTTGATACTTGGAACCTCCAGAGCTAGGACTTGATACTTGGAACCTTCAGAGCCAGGATTTGATACCTGGAACCTCCAGGGCCAGGACCTGATACTTGGAACCTCCAGGGCCAGGACTTGATACTTGATACTTCGAACCTCCAGGTCCAGGGCTTGATACTTGAAACTTCCAGAGCCAGGACTTGATACTTGGAACCTCCAAAGCCAGGACTTGATAATTGGAACCTCAAGGGCCGGGACTTGATATTTGATACTTCGATCCTCCAGGGCCAGGACTTGATACTTGTAACGCCAGAGCCAGGACTTGATACTTGGAACCTCCAGAGCCAGGACTTGATACTTGGAACCTCCAGAGCTAGGACTTGATACTTGGAACCTTCAGAGCCAGGATTTGATACCTGGAACCTCCAGGGCCAGGACCTGATACTTGGAACCTCCAGGGCCAGGACTTGATACTTGATACTTCGAACCTCCAGGTCCAGGGCTTGATACTTGAAACTTCCAGAGCCAGGACTTGATACTTGGAACCTCCAAAGCCAGGACTTGATAATTGGAACCTCAAGGGCCGGGACTTGATATTTGATACTTCGATCCTCCAGGGCCAGGACTTGATACTTGTAACGCCAGAGCCAGGACTTGATACTTGGAACCTCCAGAGCCAGGACTTGATACTTGGAACCTCCAGAGCTAGGACTTGATACTTGGAACCTTCAGAGCCAGGATTTGATACCTGGAACCTCCAGGGCCAGGACCTGATACTTGGAACCTCCAGGGCCAGGACTTGATACTTGATACTTCGAACCTCCAGGTCCAGGGCTTGATACTTGAAACTTCCAGAGCCAGTACTTGATACTTGGAACCTCCAAAGCCAGGACTTGATAATTGGAACCTCAAGGGCCGGGACTTGATATTTGATACTTCGATCCTCCAGGGCCAGGACTTGAAACTCGATACGTTGAAACTCCAGGGCCAGGACTTGATACTTGATAGTTGGAACATCCAGGGCCAGGACTTGATACTAGATACTTGGAACTGCCAGGGCCAGGACTTGATACTTTATACTTGGAACCGACAGAGCCAGGACTTGATACTAGATACTTGGAACTGCCAGGGCCAGGACTTGATACTTTATACTTGGAACCGACAGAGCCAGGACTTGATACTTGATATTTGGAACTGCCAGGGCCAGGACTTGATATTTGATACTTGGAACTGTCAGAGCCAGGACTCGACACTTGAAACATCCAGGGCTAGAACATGATACTTGGGACCTCCAGGGCCCGGACTTGATACTTGGAACCTCCAGGACCAGGACTTGATACATGGTACTTGGACCCTCCAGGGCCAGGACTTGATTCTTGATACTTGGAAGCTCCGGGGCCAGGACTTGATACTTGATACTTGGAACTGCCAGGGCCATGACTTGATACTTGATACTTGGAACCGCCAGGGCCAGGACTTGATACTTGGAACCTCTAGGGCCAGGACATGATACTTGTAACCTCCAGGGCCAGGACTAGATACTTGGAACCTCCAGGGCCAGGACTTGATACTTGGAAACTCCAGGGCCAGGACTTGATACTTGAAACCTCCAGGGCCAGGACTTGATACCTGGAACCTCCAGGGCCAGGACTTGATACTTGGAACCTCCAGGGCCAGGACTAGATACTTGGAACCTCCAGGGCCAGGACTTGATACTTGGAAACTCCAGGGCCAGGACTTGATACTTGATACTTGGAAGTTCCAGGGCCAGGACTTGATACTTGATACTTGGAACCTCCAGGGCCAGGACTTGATACTTGATACTTGGAACTGCCAGGGCTAGGACTTGATACTTCATACTTGGAACTGCCAGAGCCAGGATTTGATACTTGGAACCCCCAGGGCCAGGACTTGATACTTGAAACCTCCAGGGCCAGGACTTGATACCTGGAACCTCCAGGGCCAGGACTTGATACTTGGAACCTCCAGGGCCAGGACTTGATACTTGATACTTCGAACCTCCAGGTCCAGGGCTTGATACTTGGAACTTCCAGAGCCAGGACTTGATACTTGGAACCTCCAAAGCCAGGACTTGATACTTGGAACCTCCAGAGCTAGGGCTTGATACTTGGAACCTTCAGAGCCAGGATTTGATACTTGGAACCTCCAGGGCCAGGACTTGATACTTGGAACCTCCAGGGCCAGGACTTGATACTTGGAACTTCCAGAGCCAGGACTTGATACTTGGAACCTCCAAAGCCAGGACTTGATAATTGGAACCTCAAGGGCCGGGACTTGATATTTGATACTTCGATCCTCCAGGGCCAGGACTTGAAACTCGATACGTTGAAACTCCAGGGCCAGGACTTGATACTTGATAGTTGGAACATCCAGGGCCAGGGCATGATAGTTGTTACTTGGAACTTCCAGGGCCAGGACTTGATACTTGATACTTGATACTTGGAACCGCCAGGGCTAGGACCTGATACTTGATACTTGGAACTGACAAGGCCAGGACTTGATACTTGGGACAACCAGAGCCGGGACTTGATACTTGGAACCTTCAGGGCCAGGACTTGAGACTTGATACTTGGAAACTCCAGGGCCCGGTCTTGATACTTGGAACCACCAGGGCCAGGACAAGACTTGGAACCTCCAGAGCCAGGACTTGATAGTTGGAACTGCCAGAGCCAGGACTTGATACTTGGAACCACCAGGGCCAGGTCAAGACTTGGAACCTCCAGAACCAGGACTTGATACTTGGAACCTGCAGGACCAGGACTTGATATTTGGAAACTCCAGGGCCAGGACTTGATACATGGTACTTGGACCCTCCAGGGCCAGGACTTGATTCTTGATACTTGGAAGCTCCGGGGCCAGGACTTGATACTTGATACTTGGAACTGCCAGGGCCATGACTTGATACTTGATACTTGGAACCGCCAGGGCCAGGACTTGTTACTTGGTACTTGGTCCCTCCAGGACCAGGACTTGATTCTTGATACTTGGAAGCTCCGGGACCAGGACTTGATTCTTGATACATGGAACCTCCAGGGCCAGGACTTGATACTTGATACATGGAAACTCCAGGGCCAGGACTTGATACTTGGAACTCCAGAGCCAGGACTTGATACTTGGAACCCCCAGGGCCAGGACTTGATACTTGAGACCTCCAGGGTCAGGACTTGATACTAGGGACCTCCAGGGCCAGGACTTGATACTTGATACTTAGAACCGCCAGGGCCAGGACTTGTTACTTGGAACCTCCATAGCCAGGACTTGATACGTGGAACCTCCCTGGCCAGGACATGATACTTGTAACCTCCAGGGCCAGGACTAGATACTTGAAACATCCAGGGCCAGGACTTGATACTTGGGACCTCCAGGGGCAGGACTTGATACTTGGGACCTCCAGGGCAAGGACTTGATACTTGATACTTGGAACCTCCAGGGCCAGGAATTGATAATTGATACTTGGAACCTCCAGGGCCAAGACTTGATACTTGAAACCTCCAGGGCCAGGACTTGATACCTGGGCCCTCCATGGCTAGGACTTGATACTTGATATTTCGAACCTCCTGGGCCAGGACTGAATACTTGGAACCTCCAGATCTAGGACTTGATACTTGGAACCTTCAGAGCCAGGATTTGATACCTGGAACCTCCAGGGCCAGGACTTGATACTTGATACTTGGAACCTCCAGGGCCAGGACTTGATATTTGATACTTGGTCCCTCCAGGGCCAGCACTTGATTCTTGATAGTTGGAAGCTCCGGGGCCAGGACTTGATACTTGATATTTGGAACTGCCAGGGCCATAACTTGATACTTGATACTTAGAACCGCCAGGGCCAGGACTTGTTACTTGGAACCTCCATAGCCAGGACTTGATACGTGGAACCTCCCTGGCCAGGACATGATACTTGTAACCTCCAGGGCCAGGACTAGATACTTGAAACATCCAGGGCCAGGACTTGATACTTGGGACCTCCAGGGCCAGGACTTGATACTTGGGACCTCCAGGGCAAGGACTTGATACTTGATACTTGGAACATCCAGGGCCAGGAATTGATAATTGATTCTTGGAACCTCCAGGGCCAAGACTTGATACTTGAAACCTCCAGGGCCAGGACTTGATACCTGGGCCCTCCATGGCTAGGACTTGATACTTGATATTTCGAACCTCCAGGGCCAGGACTGAATACTTGGAACCTCCAGATCTAGGACTTGATACTTGGAACCTTCAGAGCCAGGATTTGATACCTGGAACCTCCAGGGCCAGGACTTGATACTTGGAACCTCCAGAGCCAGGACTTGATACTTGATACTTTGAACCTCCAGGGCCAGGACTTGATACTCGGAACCTCCAGAGCCAGGACTTGATGCTTGGAACCTCCAAAGCCAGGACTTGATACTTGGGACCTCAAAGGCCGGGACTTGATATTTGATACTTCGATCCTCCAGGGCCAGGACTTGAAATTCGATACGTTGAAACTCCAGGGCCAGGACTTGATACTTGATAGTTGGAAACTCCAGGGCCAGGACTTGATACTTGTAACGCCAGAGCCAGGACTTGATACTTGGAACCTCCAAAGCCAGGACTTGATACTTGGAACCTCCAGAGCTAGGACTTGATACTTGGAACCTTCAGAGCCAGGATTTGATACCTGGAACCTCCAGGGCCAGGACTTGATACTTGGAACCTCCAGGGCCAGGACTTGATACTTGATACTTCGAACCTCCAGGTCCAGGGCTTGATACTTGAAACTTCCAGAGCCAGGACTTGATACTTGGAACCTCCAAAGCCAGGACTTGATAATTGGAACCTCAAGGGCCGGGACTTGATATTTGATACTTCGATCCTCCAGGGCCAGGACTTGAAACTCGATACGTTGAAACTCCAGGGCCAAGACTTGATACTTGATAGTTGGAACATCCAGGGCCAGGACTTGATACTAGATACTTGGAACTGCCAGGGCCAGGACTTGATACTTTATACTTGGAACCGCCAGAGCCAGGACTTGATACTTGATATTTGGAACTGCCAGGGCCAGGACTTGATATTTGATACTTGGAACTGTCAGAGCCAGGACTCGACACTTGAAACATCCAGGGCTAGGACATGATACCTGGGACCTCCAGGGCCCGGACTTGATACTTGGAACCTCCAGGACCAGGACTTGATACATGGTACTTGGACCCTCCAGGGCCAGGACTTGATTCTTGATACTTGGAAGCTCCGGGGCCAGGACTTGATACTTGATACTTGGAACTGCCAGGGCCATGACTTGATACTTGATACTTGGAACCGCCAGGGCCAGGACTTGTTACTTGGAACCTCCATGGACAGGACTTGATACTTGGAACCTCTAGGGCCAGGACATGATACTTGTAACCTCCAGGGCCAGGACTAGATACTTGGAACCTCCAGGGCCAGGACTTGATACTTGGAAACTCCAGGGCCAGGACTTGATACTTGATACTTGGAAGTTCCAGGGCCAGGACTTGATACTTGATACTTGGAACCTCCAGGGCCAGGACTTGATACTTGATACTTGGAACTGCCAGGGCTAGGACTTGATAATTCATACTTGGAACTGCCAGAGCCAGGATTTGATACTTGGAACCCCCAGGGCCAGGACTTGATACTTGAAACCTCCAGGGCCAGGACTTGATACCTGGAACCTCCAGGGCCAGGATTTGATACTTGGAACCTCCAGGGCCAGGACTAGATACTTGGAACCTCCAGGGCCAGGACTTGATACTTGGAAACTCCAGGGCCAGGACTTGATACTTGATACTTGGAAGTTCCAGGGCTAGGACTTGATACTTGATACTTGGAACCTCCAGGGCCAGGACTTGATACTTGATACTTAGAACCGCCAGGGCCAGGACTTGTTACTTGGAACCTCCATAGCCAGGACTTGATACGTGGAACCTCCCTGGCCAGGACATGATACTTGTAACCTCCAGGGCCAGGACTAGATACTTGAAACATCCAGGGCCAGGACTTGATACTTGGGACCTCCAGGGCCAGGACTTGATACTTGGGACCTCCAGGGCAAGGACTTGATACTTGATACTTGGAACATCCAGGGCCAGGAATTGATAATTGATTCTTGGAACCTCCAGTGCCAAGACTTGATACTTGAAACCTCCAGGGCCAGGACTTGATACCTGGGCCCTCCATGGCTAGGACTTGATACTTGATATTTCGAACCTCCAGGGCCAGGACTGAATACTTGGAACCTCCAGATCTAGGACTTGATACTTGGAACCTTCAGAGCCAGGATTTGATACCTGGAACCTCCAGGGCCAGGACTTGATACTTGGAACCTCCAGAGCCAGGACTTGATACTTGATACTTTGAACCTCCTGGGCCAGGACTTGATACTCGGAACCTCCAGAGCCAGGACTTGATGCTTGGAACCTCCAAAGCCAGGACTTGATACTTGGGACCTCAAAGGCCGGGACTTGATATTTGATACTTCGATCCTCCAGGGCCAGGACTTGAAATTCGATACGTTGAAACTCCAGGGCCAGGACTTGATACTTGATAGTTGGAAACTCCAGGGCCAGGACATGATACTTGTAACGCCAGAGCCAGGACTTGATACTTGGAACCTCCAAAGCCAGGACTTGATACTTGGAACCTCCAGAGCTAGGACTTGATACTTGGAACCTTCAGAGCCAGGATTTGATACCTGGAACCTCCAGGGCCAGGACTTGATACTTGGAACCTCCAGGGCCAGGACTTGATACTTGATACTTCGAACCTCCAGGTCCAGGGCTTGATACTTGAAACTTCCAGAGCCAGGACTTGATACTTGGAACCTCCAAAGCCAGGACTTGATAATTGGAACCTCAAGGGCCGGGACTTGATATTTGATACTTCGATCCTCCAGGGCCAGGACTTGAAACTCGATACGTTGAAACTCCAGGGCTAGGACTTGATACTTGATAGTTGGAACATCCAGGGCCAGGACTTGATACTAGATACTTGGAACTGCCAGGGCCAGGACTTGATACTTTATACTTGGAACCGCCAGAGCCAGGACTTGATACTTGATATTTGGAACTGCCAGGGCCAGGACTTGATATTTGATACTTGGAACTGTCAGAGCGAGGACTCGACACTTGAAACATCCAGGGCTAGGACATGATACCTGGGACCTCCAGGGCCCGGACTTGATACTTGGATCCTCCAGGACCAGGACTTGATACATGGTACTTGGACCCTCCAGGGCCAGGACTTGATTCTTGATACTTGGAAGCTCCAGGGCCAGGACTTGATACTTGATACTTGGAACTGCCAGGGCCATGACTTGATACTTGATACTTGGAACCGCCAGGGCCAGGACTTGTTACTTGGAACCTCCATGGACAGGACTTGATACTTGGAACCTCTAGGGCCAGGACATGATACTTGTAACCTCCAGGGCCAGGACTAGATACTTGGAACCTCCAGGGCCAGGACTTGATACTTGGAAACTCCAGGGCCAGGACTTGATACTTGATACTTGGAAGTTCCAGGGCCAGGACTTGATACTTGATACTTGGAACCTCCAGGGCCAGGACTTGATACTTGATACTTGGAACTGCCAGGGCTAGGACTTGATAATTCATACTTGGAACTGCCAGAGCCAGGATTTGATACTTGGAACCCCCAGGGCCAGGAGTTGATACTTGAAACCTCCAGGGCCAGGACTTGATACCTGGAACCTCCAGGGCCAGGATTTGATACTTGGAACCTCCATAGCCAGGACTTGATACTTGAAACCTCCAGGGCCAGGACGTGATACTTGGAACTGCCAGGGCGAGGACTTGATACTTGGAACCTCCAGAGCCAGGACTTGATACCTGGAACCAAAGCCAGGACTTGACACTTGACACTTGGATCAGCCAGGGCCGGGACTTGATACTTGATACTTGGAACTGCCAGGGCCAGGACTTGATACTTGATACTTTGAACTGCCAGGGCCAGGACTTGATACTTGATACTTGGAACTGCCAGAGCCAGGACTTGATACATGGAACCTCCAGGGCCAGGTCATGATACTTGGAACCTCCAGATTCAGGCCTTGATACTTGGAACCTCCAGGGCCAGGACTTGATACTTGACACTTGGAAGTTCCAGGGCCAGGACTTGATACTTGATACTTGGAACCTCCAGGGCCAGGACTTGATACGTGATACTTGGAAGTTCCATGGCCAGGACTTGATACTTGATACTTGGAGCCGCCAGGGCCAGGACTTGATACTAGATACTTGGAACTGCCAGGGCCAGGACTTGATACTTGATACTTGGAACCGCCAGAGCCAGGACTTGATACTTGATATTTGGAACTGCCAGGGCCAGGACTTGATATTTGATACTTGGAACTGTCAGAGCCAGGACTCGACACTTGAAACATCCAGGGCTAGGACATGATACTTGGGACCTCCAGGGCCAGGACTTGATATTTGGAACCTCCAGGACCAGGACTTGATACATGGTACTTGGACCCTCCAGGGCCTGGACTTGATACTTGATATTTGGAACTGCCAGGGCTAGGACTTGATACTTCATACTTGGAACTGCCAGAGCCTGGATTTGATACTTGGAACCCCCAGGGCCAGGACTTGATACTTGAAACCTCCAGGGCCAGGACTTGATACCTGGAACCTCCAGGGCCAGGACTTGATACTTGGAACCTCCAGGGCCAGGACTTGATACTGGATACTTCGAACCTCCAGGTCCAGGGCTTGATACTTGGAACTTCCAGAGCCAGGACTTGATACTTGGAACCTCCAAAGCCAGGACTTGATTCTTGGAACCTCCAGAGCTAGGACTTGATACTTGGAACCTTCAGAGCCAGGATTTGATACCTGGAACCTCCAGGGCCAGGTCTTGATACTTGGAACCTCCAGGGCCAGGACTTGATACTTGATACTTCGAACCTCCAGGTCCAGGGCTTGATACTTGGAACTTCCAGAGCCAGGACTTGATACTTGGAACCTCCAAAGCCAGGACTTGATAATTGGAACCTCAAGGGCCGGGACTTGATATTTGATACTTCGATCCTCCAGGGCCAGGAATTGAAACTCGATACGTTGAAACTCCAGGGCCAGGACTTGATACTTGATAGTTGGAACATCCAGGGCCAGGGCATGATAGTTGTTACTTGGAACTTCCAGGGCCAGGACTTGATACTTGATACTTGATACTTGGAACCGCCAGGGCTAGGACCTGATACTTGATACTTGGAACTGCCAAGGCCAGGACTTGATACTTGGGACAACCAGGGCCAGGACAAGACTTGGAACCTCCAGAGCCAGGACTTGATAGTTGGAACTGACAGAGCCAGGACTTGATACTTGGAACCACCAGGGCCAGGTCAAGACTTGGAACCTCCAGAACCAGGACTTGATACTTGGAACCTGCAGGACCAGGACTTGATATTTGGAAACTCCAGGGCCAGGACTTGATTCTTGAGACTTGGAAGCTCCGGGGCCAGGACTTGATACTTGATACTTGGAACTGCCAGGGCCATGACTTGATACTTGATACTTGGAACCGCCAGGGCCAGGACTTGTTACTTGGAACCTCCATAGCCAGGACTTGATACTTGATATTTGGAAACTCCAGGGCCAGGACTTGATTCTTGATACTTGGAAGTTCCGGGGCCAGGACTTGATACTTGATACTTGGAACTGCCAGGGCCATGACTTGATACTTGATACTTGGAACCGCCAGGGCCAGGACTTGTTACTTGGACCCTCCAGGGCCAGGACTTGATACTTGATATTTGGAACTGCCAGAGCCTGGATTTGATACTTGGAATCCCCAGGGCCAGGACTTGATACTTGAAACCTCCAGGGCCAGGACTTGATACCTGGAACCTCCAGGGCCAGGACTTGATACTTGGAACCTCCAGGGCCAGGACTTGATACTTGATACTTCGAACCTCCAAGTCCAGGGCTTGATACTTGGAACTTCCAGAGCCAGGAGTTGATACTTGGAACCTCCAAAGCCAGGACTTGATTCTTGGAACCTCCAGAGCTAGGACTTGATACTTGGAACCTTCAGAGCCAGGATTTGATACCTGGAACCTCCAGGGCCAGGTCTTGATACTTGGAACCTCCAGGGCCAGGACTTGATACTTGATACTTCGAACCTCCAGGTCCAGGGCTTGATACTTGGAACTTCCAGAGCCAGGACTTGATACTTGGAACCTCCAAAGCCAGGACTTGATAATTGGAACCTCCAGAGCTAGGACTTGATACTTGGAACCTTCAGAGCCAGGATTTGATACCTGGAACCTCCAGGGCCAGGTCTTGATACTTGGAACCTCCAGGGCCAGGACTTGATACTTGATACTTCGAACCTCCAGGTCCAGGGCTTGATACTTGGAACTTCCAGAGCCAGGACTTGATACTTGGAACCTCCAAAGCCAGGACTTGATAATTGGAACCTCAAGGGCCGGGACTTGATATTTGATACTTCGATCCTCCAGGGCCAGGACTTGAAACTCGATACGTTGAAACTCCAGGGCCAGGACTTGATACTTGATAGTTGGAACATCCAGGGCCAGGGCATGATAGTTGTTACTTGGAACTTCCAGGGCCAGGACTTGATATTTGATACTTGATACTTGGAACCGCCAGGGCTAGGACCTGATACTTGATACCTGGAACTGCCAAGGCCAGGACTTGATACTTGGGAAAACCAGAGCCGGGACTTGATACTTGGAACCGTCAGGGCCAGGACTTGAGACTTGATACTTGGAAACTCCAGGGCCAGGACTTGATACTTGGAACCACCAGGGCCAGGACAAGACTTGGAACCTCCAGAGCCAGGACTTGATAGTTGGAACTGACAGAGCCAGGACATGATACTTGGAACCACCAGGGCCAGGTCAAGACTTGGAACCTCCAGAACCAGGACTTGATACTTGGAACCTGCAGGACCAGGACTTGATATTTGGAAACTCCAGGGCCAGGACTTGATTCTTGATACTTGGAAGCTCCGGGGCCAGGACTTGATACTTGATACTTGGAACTGCCAGGGCCATGACTTGATACTTGATACTTGGAACCGCCAGGGCCAGGACTTGTTACTTGGAACCTCCATAGCCAGGACTTGATACGTGGAACCTCCCGGGCAAGGACATGATACTTGTAACCTCCAGGGCCAGGACTAGATACTTGAAACCTCCAGGGCCAGGACGTGATACTTGGAACTGCCAGGGCGAGGACTTGATACTTGATACTTGGAACCTCCAGAGCCAGGACTTGATACTTGGAACCTCCAGAGCCAGGACTTGATACCTGGAACCAAAGCCAGGACTTGACACTTGACATTTGGAACTGCCAGGGCCAGGACTTGATACTTGATACTTGGAACTGCCAGGGCCAGGACTTGATACTTGATACTTTGAACTGCCAGGGCCAGGACTTGATACTTGATACTTGGAACAGCCAGAGCCAGGACTTGATACTTGGAACCTCCAGAGTTAGGACATGATACTTGGAACCGCCAGGGCCAGGACTTGATACTTGATACTTTGAACTGCCAGAGCCAGGACTTGATACATGGAACCTCCAGGGCCAGGTCATGATACTTGGAACCTCCAGATTCAGGCCTTGATACTTGGAACCTCCAGGGCCAGGACTTGATACTTGGAACCTCCAGGGCCAGGACTTGATACTTGACACTTGGAAGTTCCAGGGCCAGGACTTGATACTTGATACTTGGAACCTCCAGGGCCAGGACTTGATACTTGATACTTGGAACTGCCAGGGCTGGGACTTGATACTTCATACTTGGAACTGCCAGAGCCAGGATTTGATACTTGGAACCCCTAGGGCCAGGACTTGATACTTGATACCTCCAGGGCCAGGACTTGATACCTGGAACCTGCAGGGCCAGGACTTGATACTTGGAACCTCCAGGGCCAGGACTTGATACTTGATACTTCGAACCTCCAGGTCCAGGGCTTGATACTTGGAACTTCCAGAGCCAGGACTTGATACTTGGAACCTCCAAAGCCAGGACTTGATGCTTGGAACCTCCAGAGCTAGGACTTGATACTTGGAACCTTCAGAGCCAGGATTTGATACCTGGAACCTCCAGGGCCAGGTCTTGATAATTGGAACCTCAAGGGCCGGGACTTGATATTTGATACTTCGATCCTCCAGGGCCAGGACTTGAATCTCGATACGTTGAAACTCCAGGGCCAGGACTTGATACTTGATAGTTGGAACATCCAGGGCCAGGGCATGATAGTTGTTACATGGAACTTCCAGGGCCAGGACTTGATACTTGATACTTGATACTTGGAACCGCCAGGGCTAGGACCTGATACTTGATACTTGGAACTGCCAAGGCCAGGACTTGATACTTGGGACAACCAGAGCCGGGACTTGATACTTGGAACCTTCAGGGCCAGGACTTGAGACTTGATACTTGGAAACTCCAGGGCCAGGACTTGATACTTGGAACCACCAGGGCCAGGTCAAGACTTGGAACCTCCAGAACCAGGACTTGATACTTGGAACCTGCAGGACCAGGACTTGATATTTGGAAACTCCAGGGCCAGGACTTGATTCTTGATACTTGGAAGCTCCGGGGCCAGGACTTGATACTTGATACTTGGAACTGCCAGGGCCATGACTTGATACTTGATACTTGGAACCGCCAGGGCCAGGACTTGTTACTTGGAACCTCCATAGCCAGGACTTGATACGTGGAACCTCCCGGGCCAGGACATGATACTTGTAACCTCCAGGGCCAGGACTAGATACTTGAAACCTCCAGGGCCAGGACGTGATACTTGGAACTGCCAGGGCGAGGACTTGATACTTGATACTTGGAACCTCCAGAGCCAGGACTTCATACTTGGAACCTCCAGAGCCAGGACTTGATACCTGGAACCAAAGCCAGGACTTGACACTTGACACTTGGATCTGCCAGGGCCGGGACTTGATACTTGATACTTGTAACTGCCAGGGCCAGGACTTGATACTTGATACTTTGAACTGCCAGGGCCGGGACTTGATACTTGATACTTGGAACTGCCAGAGCCAGGACTTGATACATGGAACCTCCAGGGCCAGGTCATGATACTTGGAACCTCCAGATTCAGGCCTTGATACTTGGAACCTCCAGGGCCAGGACTTGATACTTGGAACCTCCAGGGCCAGGACTTGATACTTGACACTTGGAAGTTCCAGGGCCAGGACTTGATACTTGATACTTGGAACCTCCAGGGCCAGGACTTGATTCGTGATACTTGGAAGTTCCATGGCCAGGACTTGATACTTGATACTTGGAGCCGCCAGGGCCAGGACTTGATACTAGATACTTGGAACTGCCAGGGCCAGGACTTGATACTTGATACTTGGATCCGCCAGAGCCAGGACTTGATACTTGATATTTGGAACTGCCAGGGCCAGGACTTGATATTTGATACTTGGAACTGTCAGAGCCAGGACTCGACACTTGAAACATCCAGGGCTAGGACATGATACTTGGGACCTCCAGGGCCAGGACTTGATATTTGGAACCTCCAGGACCAGGACTTGATACATGGTACTTGGACCCTCCAGGGCCAGGACTTGATACTTGATATTTGGAACTGCCAGGGCTAGGACTTGATACTTCATACTTGGAACTGCCAGAGCCTGGATTTGATACTTGGAATCCCCAGGGCCAGGACTTGATACTTGAAACCTCCAGGGCCAGGACTTGATACCTGGAACCTCCAGGGCCAGGACTTGATACTTGGAACCTCCAGGGCCAGGACTTGATACTTGATACTTCGAACCTCCAAGTCCAGGGCTTGATACTTGGAACTTCCAGAGCCAGGACTTGATACTTGGAACCTCCAAAGCCAGGACTTGATTCTTGGAACCTCCAGAGCTAGGACTTGATACTTGGAACCTTCAGAGCCAGGATTTGATACCTGGAACCTCCAGGGCCAGGTCTTGATACTTGGAACCTCCAGGGCCAGGACTTGATACTTGATACTTCGAACCTCCAGGTCCAGGGCTTGATACTTGGAACTTCCAGAGCCAGGACTTGATACTTGGAACCTCCAAAGCCAGGACTTGATAATTGGAACCTCAAGGGCCGGGACTTGATATTTGATACTTCGATCCTCCAGGGCCAGGACTTGAAACTCGATACGTTGAAACTCCAGGGCCAGGACTTGATACTTGATAGTTGGAACATCCAGGGCCAGGGCATGATAGTTGTTACTTGGAACTTCCAGGGCCAGGACTTGATATTTGATACTTGATACTTGGAACCGCCAGGGCTAGGACCTGATACTTGATACTTGGAACTGCCAAGGCCAGGACTTGATACTTGGGAAAACCAGAGCCGGGACTTGATACTTGGAACCGTCAGGGCCAGGACTTGAGACTTGATACTTGGAAACTCCAGGGCCAGGACTTGATACTTGGAACCACCAGGGCCAGGACAAGACTTGGAACCTCCAGAGCCAGGACTTGATAGTTGGAACTGACAGAGCCAGGACTTGATACTTGGAACCACCAGGGCCAGGTCAAGACTTGGAACCTCCAGAACCAGGACTTGATACTTGGAACCTGCAGGACCAGGACTTGATATTTGGAAACTCCAGGGCCAGGACTTGATTCTTGATACTTGGAAGCTCCGGGGCCAGGACTTGATACTTGATACTTGGAACTGCCAGGGCCATGACTTGATACTTGATACTTGGAACCGCCAGGGCCAGGACTTGTTACTTGGAACCTCCATAGCCAGGACTTGATACGTGGAACCTCCCGGGCAAGGACATGATACTTGTAAC
Source organism: Mobula birostris (assembly GCF_030028105.1). Classification (NCBI taxonomy): domain Eukaryota; kingdom Metazoa; phylum Chordata; class Chondrichthyes; order Myliobatiformes; family Myliobatidae; genus Mobula; species Mobula birostris. The sequence continues at coordinate 110,189 of NW_027278496.1, forward strand.
CTCCAGGGCCAGGACTAGATACTTGAAACCTCCAGGGCCAGGACGTGATACTTGGAACTGCCAGGGCGAGGACTTGATACTTGATACTTGGAACCTCCAGAGCCAGGACTTGATACTTGGAACCTCCAGAGCCAGGACTTGATACCTGGAACCAAAGCCAGGACTTGACACTTGACATTTGGAACTGCCAGGGCCAGGACTTGATACTTGATACTTGGAACTGCCAGGGCCAGGACTTGATACTTGATACTTTGAACTGCCAGGGCCAGGACTTGATACTTGATACTTGGAACAGCCAGAGCTTGGACTTGATACTTGGAACCTCCAGAGCCAGGACATGATACTTGGAACCGCCAGGGCCAGGACTTGATACTTGATACTTGGAACTGCCAGGGCCACGACTTGATACATGGAACCTCCAGGGCCAGGTCATGATACTTGGAACCTCCAGATTCAGGCCTTGATACTTGGAACCTCCAGGGCCAGGACTTGATACTTGGAACCTCCAGAGCCAGGACTTGATACGTGATACTTGGAAGTTCCATGGCCAGGACTTGATACTTGATACTTGGAACCGGCAGGGCCAGGACTTGATACTGGATACTTGGAACTGCCAGGGCCAGGACTTGATACTTGATACTTGGAACCGCCAGAGCCAGGACTTGATACTTGATATTTGGAACTGCCAGGTCCAGGACTTGATATTTGATACTTGGAACTGTCAGAGCCAGGACTCGACACTTGAAACATCCAGGGCTAGGACATGATACTTGGGACCTCCAGGGCCAGGACTTGATATTTGAAACCTCCAGGACCAGGACTTGATACATGGTACTTGGACCCTCCAGGGCCAGGACTTGATTCTTGATACTTGGAAGCTCCGGGGCCAGGACTTGATACTTGATACTTGGAACTGCCAGGGCCATGACTTGATACTTGATACTTGGAACCGCCAGAGCCAGGACTTGTTACTTGGAACCTCCATGGCCAGGACTTGATACTTGGAACCTCTAGGGCCAGGACATGATACTTGTAACCTCCAGGGCCAGGACTAGATACTTGGAACCTCCAGGGCCAGGACTTGATACTTGGAAACTCCAGGTCCAGGACTTGATACTTGATACTTGGATGTTCCAGGGCCAGGACTTGATACTTGATACTTGGAACCTCCAGGGCCAGGACTTGATACTTGGAACCTCTAGGGCCAGGACATGATACTTGTAACCTCCAGGGCCAGGACTAGATACTTGGAGCCTCCAGGGCCAGGACTTGATACTTGGAAACTCCAGGGCCAGGACTTGATTCTTGATACTTGGAAGTTCCAGGGCCAGGACTTGATACTTGATACTTGGAACCTCCAGGGCCAGGACTTGATACTTGATACTTGGAACTGCCAGGGCTAGGACTTGATACCTCATACTTGGAACTGCCAGAGCCAGGATTTGATACTTGGAACCCCCAGGGCCAGGACTTGATACTTGGAACCTCCATAGCCAGGACTTGATACGTGGAACCTCCCGGGCCAGGACATGATACTTGTAACCTCCAGGGCCAGGACTAGATACTTGAAACCTCCAGGGCCAGGACGTGATACTTGGAACTGCCAGGGCGAGGACTTGATACTTGATACTTGGAACCTCCAGAGCCAGGACTTGATACTTGGAACCTCCAGAGCCAGGACTTGATACCTGGAACCAAAGCCAGGACTTGACACTTGACACTTGGATCTGCCAGGGCCGGGACTTGATACTTGATACTTGGAACTGCCAGGGCCAGGACTTGATACTTGATACTTTGAACTGCCAGGGCCAGGACTTGATACTTGATACTTGGAACTGCCAGAGCCAGGACTTGATACATGGAACCTCCAGGGCCAGGTCATGATACTTGGAACCTCCAGGGCCAGGACTTGATACTTGATACTTTTAACTGCCAGGGCTAGGACTTGATACTTCATACTTGGAACTGCCAGAGCAAGGATTTGATACTTGGAACCCCCAGGGCCAGGACTTGATATTTGGAACTGCCAGGGCCAGGACTTGATATTTGATACTTGGAACTGTCAGAGCCAGGACTCGACACTTGAAACATCCAGGGCTAGGACATGATACTTGGGACCTCCAGGGCCAGGACTTGATATTTGGAACCTCCAGGACCAGGACTTGATACATGGTACTTGGACCCTCCAGGGCCAGGACTTGATACTTGGAACTGCCAGGGCTAGGACTTGATACTTCATACTTGGAACTGCCAGAGCCAGGATTTGATACTTGGAACCCCAGGGCCAGGAGTTGATACTTGAAACCTCCAGGGCCAGGACTTGATACCTGGAACCTCCAGGGCCAGGACTTGATACTTGGAACCTCCAGGGCCAGGACTTGATACTTGATACTTCGAACCTCCAGGTCCAGGGCTTGATACTTGGAACTTCCAGAGCCAGGACTTGATACTTGGAACCTCCAAAGCCAGGACTTGATACTTGGAACCTCCAGAGCTAGGACTTGATACTTGGAACCTTCAGAGCCAGGATTTGATACCTGGAACCTCCAGGGCTGGACTTGATTCTTGGAACCTCCAGGGCCAGGACTTGATACTTGATACTTCGAACCGTCAGGTCCAGGGCCTGATACTTGGAACTTCCAGAGCCAGGACTTGATACTTGGAACCTCCAAAGCCAGGACTTGATAATTGGAACCTCAAGGGGCGGGACTTGATATTTGATACTTCGATCCTCCAGGGCCAGGACTTGAAACTCGATACGTTGAAACTCCAGGGCCAGGACTTGATACTAGATACTTGGAACTGCCAGGGCCAGGACTTGATACTTTATACTTGGAACCGCCAGAGCCAGGACTTGATACTTGATATTTGGAACTGCCAGGGCCAGGACTTGATATTTGATACTTGGAACTGTCAGAGCCAGGACTCGACACTTGAAACATCCAGGGCTAGGACATGATACTTGGGACCTCCAGGGCCAGGACTTGATAGTTGGAACCCCCAGGACCAGGACTTGATACATGGTACTTGGACCCTCCAGGGCCAGGACTTGATTCTTGATACTTGGAAGCTCCGGGGCCAGGACTTGATACTTGATATTTGGAACCGCCAGAGCCAGGACTTGTTACTTGGAACCTCCATGGCCAGGACTTGATACTTGGAACCTCCAGGGCCAGGACTTGATACTTGGAAACTCCAGGGCCAGGACTTGATACTTGATACTTGGAAGTTCCAGGGCCAGGACTTGATACTTGATACTTGGAACCTCCAGGGCCAGGACTTGATACTTGATACTTGGAACTGCCAGAGCCAGGATTTGATACTTGGAACCCCCAGGGCCAGGACTTGATACTTGAAACCTCCAGGGCCAGGACTTGATACCTGGAACCTCCAGGGCCAGGATTTGATACTTGGAACATCCAGGGCCAGGATTAGATACTTGGAACCTCCAGGGCCAGGACTTGATACTTGATACTTTTAACTGCCAGGGCTAGGACTTGATACTTCATACTTGGAACTGCCAGAGCAAGGATTTGATACTTGGAACCCCCAGGGCCAGGACTTGATATTTGGAACTGCCAGGGCCAGGACTTGATATTTGATACTTGGAACTGTCAGAGCCAGGACTCGACACTTGAAACATCCAGGGCTAGGACATGATACTTGGGACCTCCAGGGCCAGGACTTGATATTTGGAACCTCCAGGACCAGGACTTGATACATGGTACTTGGACCCTCCAGGGCCAGGACTTGATACTTGGAACCTCCAAAGCCAGGACTTGATAATTGGAACCTCAAGGGCCGGGACTTGATATTTGATACTTCGATCCTCCAGGGCCAGGACTTGAAACTCGATACGTTGAAACTCCAGGGCCAGGACTTGATACTTGATAGTTGGAACATCCAGGGCCAGGGCATGATAGTTGTTACTTGGAACTTCCAGGGCCAGGACTTGATACTTGATACTTGATACTTCGAACCTCCAGGGCCAGGACTTGATACTTGGAACCTCCAGGGCCAGGACTTGATACTTGACACTTGGAAGTTCCAGGGCCAGGACTTGATACTTGATACTTGGAACCTCCAGGGCCAGGATTTGATACGTGATACTTGAAAGTTCCATGGCCAGGACTTGATTCTTGATACTTGGAACCGCCAGGGCCAGGACTTGATACTAGATACTTGGAACTGCCAGGGCCAGGACTTGATACTTGATACTTGGAAGTTCCAGGGCCAGGACTTGATACTTGATACTTGGAACCTCCATGGCCAGGAATTGATATGTGATACTTGGAAGGTCCATGGCCAGGACTCGACACTTGAAACATCCAGGGCTAGGACATGATACTTGGGACCTCCAGGGCCAGGACTTGATATTTGGAACCTCCAGGACCAGGACTTGATACATGGTACTTGGACCCTCCAGGGCCAGGAAATGATTCTTGATACTTGGAAGCTCCGGGGCCAGGACTTGATACTTGATACTTGGAACTGCCAGGGCCATGACTTGATACTTGATACTTGGAACCGCCAGAGCCAGGACTTGTTACTTGGAACCTCCATGGCCAGGACTTGATACTTGGAACCTCTAGGGCCAGGACATGATACTTGTAACCTCCAGGGCCAGGACTAGATACTTGGAGCCTCCAGGGCCAGGACTTGATACTTGGAAACTCCAGGGCCAGGACTTGATACTTGATACTTGGAAGTTCCAGGGCCAGGACTTGATACTTGATACTTGGAACCTCCAGGGCCAGGACTTGATACTTGATACTTGGAACTGCCAGGGCTTGGACTTGATACCTCATACTTGGAACTGCCAGAGCCAGGATTTGATACTTGGAACCCCCAGGGCCAGGACTTGATACTTCAAACCTCCAGAGCCAGGACTTGATACCTGGAACCTCCAGGGCCAGGACTTGATACTTGGAACCTCCAGGGCCAGGACTAGATACTTGGAACCTCCAGGGCCAGGACTTGATACTTGGAAACTCCAGGGCCAGGACTTGATACTTGATACTTGGAAGTTCCAGGGCCAGGACTTGGTACTTGATACTTGGAACTGCCAGGGCTAGGACTTGATACTTCATACTTGGAACTGCCAGAGCCAGGATTTGATACTTGGAACCCCCAGGGCCAGGACTTGATACTTGAAACCTCCAGGGCCAGGACTTGATACCTGGAACCTCCAGGGCCAGGACTTGATACTTCGAACCTCCAGGTCCAGGGCTTGATACTTGGAACTACCAGAGCCAGGACTTGATACTTGGAACCTCCAAAGCCAGGACTTGATTCTTGGAACCTCCAGAGCTAGGACTTGATACTTGGAACCTTCAGAGCCAGGATTTGATACCTGGAACCTCCAGGGCCTGGACTTGATACTTGGAACCTCCAGGGCCAGGACTTGATACTTGATACTTCGAACCTCCAGGTCCAGGGCCTGATACTTGGAACTTCCAGAGCCAGGACTTGATACTTGGAACCTCCAAAGCCAGGACTTGACAATTGGAACCTCAAGGGGCGGGACTTGATATTTGATACTTCGATCCTCCAGGGCCAGGACTTGAAACTCGATACGTTGAAACTCCAGGGCCAGGACTTGATACCTGATAGTTGGAACATCCAGGGCCAGGACTTGATACTAGATACTTGGAACTGCCAGGGCCAGGACTTGATACTTTATACTTGGAACCGCCAGAGCCAGGACTTGATACTTGATATTTGGAACTGCCAGGGCCAGGACTTGATATTTGATACTTGGAACTGTCAGAGCCAGGACTCGACACTTGAAACATCCAGGGCTAGGACATGATACTTGGGACCTCCAGGGCCAGGAGTTGATACTTGGAACCTCCAGGACCAGGACATGATACATGTTACTTGGACCCTCCAGGGCCAGGACTTGATTCTTGATACTTGGAAGCTCCGGGGCCAGGACTTGATACTTGATACTTGGAACCGCCAGAGCCAGGACTTGTTACTTGGAACCTCCATGGCCAGGACTTGATACTTGGAACCTCTAGGGCCAGGACATGATACTTGTAAACTCCAGGGCCAGGACTAGATACTTGGAACCACCAGGGCCAGGACTTGATACTTGGAAACTCCAGGGCCAGGACTTGATACTTGATACTTGGAAGTTCCAGGGCCAGGACTTGATACTTGATACTTGGAACCTCCAGGGCCAGGACTTGATACTTGATACTTGGAACTGCCAGGGCTAGGACTTGATACTTCATACTTGGAACTGCCAGAGCCAGGATTTGATACTTGGAACCCCCAGGGCCAGGACTTGATACTTGAAACCTCCAGGGCCAGGACTTGATACCTGGAACCTCCAGGGCCAGGATTTGATACTTGGAACATCCAGGGCCAGGATTAGATACTTGGAACCTCCAGGGCCAGGACTTGATACTTGATACTTTTAACTGCCAGGGCTAGGACTTGATACTTCATACTTGGAACTGCCAGAGCAAGGATTTGATACTTGGAACCCCCAGGGCCAGGACTTGATATTTGGAACTGCCAGGGCCAGGACTTGATATTTGATACTTGGAACTGTCAGAGCCAGGACTCGACACTTGAAACATCCAGGGCTAGGACATGATACTTGGGACCTCCAGGGCCAGGACTTGATATTTGGAACCTCCAGGACCAGGACTTGATACATGGTACTTGGACCCTCCAGGGCCAGGACTTGATACTTGATACTTGGAACTGCCAGGGCTAGGACTTGATATTCATACTTGGAACTGCCAGAGCCAGGATTTGATACTTGGAACCCCCAGGGCCAGGACTTGATACTTGAAACCTCCAGGGCCAGGACTTGATACCTGGAACCTCCAGGGCCAGGACTTGATACTTGATACTTCGAACCTCCAGGTCCAGGGCTTGATACTTGGAACTTCCAGAGCCAGGACTTGATACTTGGAACCTCCAAAGCCAGGACTTGATACTTGGAACCTCCAGAGCTAGGACTTGATACTTGGAACATTCAGAGCCAGGATTTGATACCTGTAACCTCCAGGGGTGGACTTGATTCTTGGAACCTCCAGGGCCAGGACTTGATACTTGATACTTCGAACCGTCAGGTCCAGGGCCTGATACTTGGAACTTCCAGAGCCAGGACTTGATACTTGGAACCTCCAAAGCCAGGACTTGATAATTGGAACCTCAAGGGGCGGGACTTGATATTTGATACTTCGATCCTCCAGGGCCAGGACTTGAAACTCGATACGTTGAAACTCCAGGGCCAGGACTTGATACTAGATACTTGGAACTGCCAGGGCGAGGACTTGATACTTTATACTTGGAACCGCCAGAGCCAGGACTTGATACTTGATATTTGGAACTGCCAGGGCCAGGACTTGATATTTGATACTTGGAACTGTCAGAGCCAGGACTCGACACTTGAAACATCCAGGGCTAGGACATGATACTTGGGACCTCCAGGGCCAGGACTTGATAGTTGGAACCCCCAGGACCAGGACTTGATACATGGTACTTGGACCCTCCAGGGCCAGGACTTGATTCTTGATACTTGGAAGCTCCGGGGCCAGGACTTGATACTTGATATTTGGAACCGCCAGAGCCAGGACTTGTTACTTGGAACCTCCATGGCCAGGACTTGATACTTGGAACCTCCAGGGCCAGGACTTGATACCTGGAAACTCCAGGGCCAGGACTTGATACTTGATACTTGGAAGTTCCAGGGCCAGGACTTGATACTTGATACTTGGAACCTCCAGGGCCAGGACTTGATACTTGATACTTGGAACTGCCAGGGCTAGGACTTGATACTTCATACTTGGAACTGCCAGAGCCAGGATTTGATACTTGGAACCCCCAGGGCCAGGACTTGATACTTGAAACCTCCAGGGCCAGGACTTGATACCTGGAACCTCCAGGGCCAGGATTTGATACTTGGAACATCCAGGGCCAGGACTTGATACTTGATACTTTTAACTGCCAGGGCCAGGACTTGATATTTGGAACTGCCAGGGCCAGGACTTGATATTTGATACTTGGAACTGTCAGAGCCAGGACTCGACACTTGAAACATCCAGGGCTAGGACATGATACTTGGGACCTCCAGGGCCAGGACTTGATATTTGGAACCTCCAGGACCAGGACTTGATACATGGTACTTGGACCCTCCAGGGCCAGGACTTGATACTTGATACTTCGAACCTCCAGGTCCAGGGCTTGATACTTGGAACTTCCAGAGCCAGGACTTGATACTTGGAACCTCCAAAGCCAGGACTTGATAATTGGAACCTCAAGGGCCGGGACTTGATATTTGATACTTCGATCCTCCAGGGCCAGGACTTGAAACTCGATACGTTGAAACTCCAGGGCCAGGACTTGATACTTGATAGTTGGAACATCCAGGGCCAGGGCATGATAGTTGTTACTTGGAACTTCCAGGGCCAGGACTTGATACTTGATACTTGATACTTCGAACCTCCAGGGCCAGGACTTGATACTTGGAACCTCCAGGGCCAGGACTTGATACTTGACACTTGGAAGTTCCAGGGCCAGGACTTGATACTTGATACTTGGAACCTCCAGGGCCAGGATTTGATACGTGATACTTGAAAGTTCCATGGCCAGGACTTGATTCTTGATACTTGGAACCGCCAGGGCCAGGACTTGATACTAGATACTTGGAACTGCCAGGGCCAGGACTTGATACTTGATACTTGGAAGTTCCAGGGCCAGGACTTGATACTTGATACATGGAACCTCCAGGGGCCAGGACTTGATACGTGATACTTGGAAGTTCCATGGCCAGGAATTGATATGTGATACTTGGAAGGTCCATGGCCAGGACTCGACACTTGAAACATCCAGGGCTAGGACATGATACTTGGGACCTCCAGGGCCAGGACTTGATATTTGGAACCTCCAGGACCAGGACTTGATACATGGTACTTGGACCCTCCAGGGCCAGGAAATGATTCTTGATACTTGGAAGCTCCGGGGACAGGAACTTGATACTTGATACTTGGAACTTCCAGAGCCAGGACTTGATACTTGGAACCTCCAAAGCCAGGACTTGATAATTGGAACCTCAAGGGCCGGGACTTGATATTTGATACTTCGATCCTCCAGGGCCAGGACTTGAAACTCGATACGTTGAAACTCCAGGGCCAGGACTTGATACTTGATAGTTGGAACATCCAGGGCCAGGGCATGATAGTTGTTACTTGGAACTTCCAGGGCCAGGACTTGATATTTGATACTTGATACTTGGAACCGCCAGGGCTAGGACCTGATACTTGATACTTGGAACTGCCAAGGCCAGGACTTGATACTTGGGGAAAACCAGAGCCGGGACTTGATACTTGGAACCGTCAGGGCCAGGACTTGAGACTTGATACTTGGAAACTCCAGGGCCAGGACTTGATACTTGGAACCACCAGGGCCAGGACAAGACTTGGAACCTCCAGAGCCAGGACTTGTATAGTTGGAACTGACAGAGCCAGGACTTGATACTTGGAACCACCAGGGCCAGGTCAAGACTTGGAACCTCCAGAACCAGGACTTGATACTTGGAACCTGCAGGACCAGGACTTGATATTTGGAAACTCCAGGGCCAGGACTTGATTCTTGATACTTGGAAGCTCCGGGGCCAGGACTTGATACTTGATACTTGGAACTGCCAGGGCCATGACTTGATACTTGATACTTGGAACCGCCAGGGCCAGGACTTGTTACTTGGAACCTCCATAGCCAGGACTTGATACGTGGAACCTCCCGGGCAAGGACATGATACTTGTAACCTCCAGGGCCAGGACTAGATACTTGAAACCTCCAGGGCCAGGACGTGATACTTGGAACTGCCAGGGCGAGGACTTGATACTTGATACTTGGAACCTCCAGAGCCAGGACTTGATACTTGGAACCTCCAGAGCCAGGACTTGATACCTGGAACCAAAGCCAGGACTTGACACTCATTTGGAACTGCCAGGGCCAGGACTTGATACTTGATACTTGGAACTGCCAGGGCCAGGACTTGATACTTGATACTTTGAACTGCCAGGGCCAGGACTTGATACTTGATACTTGGAACAGCCAGAGCTTGGACTTGATACTTGGAACCTCCAGAGCCAGGACATGATACTTGGAACCGCCAGGGCCAGGACTTGATACTTGATACTTGGAACTGCCAGGGCCACGACTTGATACATGGAACCTCCAGGGCCAGGTCATGATACTTGGAACCTCCAGATTCAGGCCTTGATACTTGGAACCTCCAGGGCCAGGACTTGATACTTGGAACCTCCAGAGCCAGGACTTGATACGTGATACTTGGAAGTTCCATGGCCAGGACTTGATACTTGATACTTGGAACCGGCAGGGCCAGGACTTGATACTGGATACTTGGAACTGCCAGGGCCAGGACTTGATACTTGATACTTGGAACCGCCAGAGCCAGGACTTGATACTTGATATTTGGAACTGCCAGGTCCAGGACTTGATATTTGATACTTGGAACTGTCAGAGCCAGGACTCGACACTTGAAACATCCAGGGCTAGGACATGATACTTGGGACCTCCAGGGCCAGGACTTGATATTTGAAACCTCCAGGACCAGGACTTGATACATGGTACTTGGACCCTCCAGGGCCAGGACTTGATTCTTGATACTTGGAAGCTCCGGGGCCAGGACTTGATACTTGATACTTGGAACTGCCAGGGCCATGACTTGATACTTGATACTTGGAACCGCCAGAGCCAGGACTTGTTACTTGGAACCTCCATGGCCAGGACTTGATACTTGGAACCTCTAGGGCCAGGACATGATACTTGTAACCTCCAGGGCCAGGACTAGATACTTGGAACCTCCAGGGCCAGGACTTGATACTTGGAAACTCCAGGTCCAGGACTTGATACTTGATACTTGGATGTTCCAGGGCCAGGACTTGATACTTGATACTTGGAACCTCCAGGGCCAGGACTTGATACTTGGAACCTCTAGGGCCAGGACATGATACTTGTAACCTCCAGGGCCAGGACTAGATACTTGGAGCCTCCAGGGCCAGGACTTGATACTTGGAAACTCCAGGGCCAGGACTTGATTCTTGATACTTGGAAGTTCCAGGGCCAGGACTTGATACTTGATACTTGGAACCTCCAGGGCCAGGACTTGATACTTGATACTTGGAACTGCCAGGGCTAGGACTTGATACCTCATACTTGGAACTGCCAGAGCCAGGATTTGATACTTGGAACCCCCAGGGCCAGGACTTGATACTTGGAACCTCCATAGCCAGGACTTGATACGTGGAACCTCCCGGGCCAGGACATGATACTTGTAACCTCCAGGGCCAGGACTAGATACTTGAAACCTCCAGGGCCAGGACGTGATACTTGGAACTGCCAGGGCGAGGACTTGATACTTGATACTTGGAACCTCCAGAGCCAGGACTTGATACTTGGAACCTCCAGAGCCAGGACTTGATACCTGGAACCAAAGCCAGGACTTGACACTTGACACTTGGATCTGCCAGGGCCGGGACTTGATACTTGATACTTGGAACTGCCAGGGCCAGGACTTGATACTTGATACTTTGAACTGCCAGGGCCAGGACTTGATACTTGATACTTGGAACTGCCAGAGCCAGGACTTGATACATGGAACCTCCAGGGCCAGGTCATGATACTTGGAACCTCCAGGGCCAGGACTTGATACTTGATACTTTTAACTGCCAGGGCTAGGACTTGATACTTCATACTTGGAACTGCCAGAGCAAGGATTTGATACTTGGAACCCCCAGGGCCAGGACTTGATATTTGGAACTGCCAGGGCCAGGACTTGATATTTGATACTTGGAACTGTCAGAGCCAGGACTCGACACTTGAAACATCCAGGGCTAGGACATGATACTTGGGACCTCCAGGGCCAGGACTTGATATTTGGAACCTCCAGGACCAGGACTTGATACATGGTACTTGGACCCTCCAGGGCCAGGACTTGATACTTGGAACTGCCAGGGCTAGGACTTGATACTTCATACTTGGAACTGCCAGAGCCAGGATTTGATACTTGGAACCCCAGGGCCAGGAGTTGATACTTGAAACCTCCAGGGCCAGGACTTGATACCTGGAACCTCCAGGGCCAGGACTTGATACTTGGAACCTCCAGGGCCAGGACTTGATACTTGATACTTCGAACCTCCAGGTCCAGGGCTTGATACTTGGAACTTCCAGAGCCAGGACTTGATACTTGGAACCTCCAAAGCCAGGACTTGATACTTGGAACCTCCAGAGCTAGGACTTGATACTTGGAACCTTCAGAGCCAGGATTTGATACCTGGAACCTCCAGGGCTGGACTTGATTCTTGGAACCTCCAGGGCCAGGACTTGATACTTGATACTTCGAACCGTCAGGTCCAGGGCCTGATACTTGGAACTTCCAGAGCCAGGACTTGATACTTGGAACCTCAAGGGGCGGGACTTGATATTTGATACTTCGATCCTCCAGGGCCAGGACTTGAAACTCGATACGTTGAAACTCCAGGGCCAGGACTTGATACTAGATACTTGGAACTGCCAGGGCCAGGACTTGATACTTTATACTTGGAACCGCCAGAGCCAGGACTTGATACTTGATATTTGGAACTGCCAGGGCCAGGACTTGATATTTGATACTTGGAACTGTCAGAGCCAGGACTCGACACTTGAAACATCCAGGGCTAGGACATGATACTTGGGACCTCCAGGGCCAGGACTTGATAGTTGGAACCCCCAGGACCAGGACTTGATACATGGTACTTGGACCCTCCAGGGCCAGGACTTGATTCTTGATACTTGGAAGCTCCGGGGCCAGGACTTGATACTTGATATTTGGAACCGCCAGAGCCAGGACTTGTTACTTGGAACCTCCATGGCCAGGACTTGATACTTGGAACCTCCAGGGCCAGGACTTGATACTTGGAAACTCCAGGGCCAGGACTTGATACTTGATACTTGGAAGTTCCAGGGCCAGGACTTGATACTTGATACTTGGAACCTCCAGGGCCAGGACTTGATACTTGATACTTGGAACTGCCAGAGCCAGGATTTGATACTTGGAACCCCCAGGGCCAGGACTTGATACTTGAAACCTCCAGGGCCAGGACTTGATACCTGGAACCTCCAGGGCCAGGATTTGATACTTGGAACATCCAGGGCCAGGATTAGATACTTGGAACCTCCAGGGCCAGGACTTGATACTTGATACTTTTAACTGCCAGGGCTAGGACTTGATACTTCATACTTGGAACTGCCAGAGCAAGGATTTGATACTTGGAACCCCCAGGGCCAGGACTTGATATTTGGAACTGCCAGGGCCAGGACTTGATATTTGATACTTGGAACTGTCAGAGCCAGGACTCGACACTTGAAACATCCAGGGCTAGGACATGATACTTGGGACCTCCAGGGCCAGGACTTGATATTTGGAACCTCCAGGACCAGGACTTGATACATGGTACTTGGACCCTCCAGGGCCAGGACTTGATACTTGATACTTCGAACCTCCAGGTCCAGGGCTTGATACTTGGAACTTCCAGAGCCAGGACTTGATACTTGGAACCTCCAAAGCCAGGACTTGATAATTGGAACCTCAAGGGCCGGGACTTGATATTTGATACTTCGATCCTCCAGGGCCAGGACTTGAAACTCGATACGTTGAAACTCCAGGGCCAGGACTTGATACTTGATAGTTGGAACATCCAGGGCCAGGGCATGATAGTTGTTACTTGGAACTTCCAGGGCCAGGACTTGATACTTGATACTTGATACTTCGAACCTCCAGGGCCAGGACTTGACACTTGGAACCTCCAGGGCCAGGACTTGATACTTGACACTTGGAAGTTCCAGGGCCAGGACTTGATACTTGATACTTGGAACCTCCAGGGCCAGGATTTGATACGTGATACTTGAAAGTTCCATGGCCAGGACTTGATTCTTGATACTTGGAACCGCCAGGGCCAGGACTTGATACTAGATACTTGGAACTGCCAGGGCCAGGACTTGATACTTGATACTTGGAAGTTCCAGGGCCAGGACTTGATACTTGATACTTGGAACCTCCATGGCCAGGAATTGATATGTGATACTTGGAAGGTCCATGGCCAGGACTCGACACTTGAAACATCCAGGGCTAGGACATGATACTTGGGACCTCCAGGGCCAGGACTTGATATTTGGAACCTCCAGGACCAGGACTTGATACATGGTACTTGGACCCTCCAGGGCCAGGAAATGATTCTTGATACTTGGAAGCTCCGGGGCCAGGACTTGATACTTGATACTTGGAACTGCCAGGGCCATGACTTGATACTTGATACTTGGAACCGCCAGAGCCAGGACTTGTTACTTGGAACCTCCATGGCCAGGACTTGATACTTGGAACCTCTAGGGCCAGGACATGATACTTGTAACCTCCAGGGCCAGGACTAGATACTTGGAACCTCCAGGGCCAGGACTTGATACTTGGAAACTCCAGGGCCAGGACTTGATACTTGATACTTGGATGTTCCAGGGCCAGGACTTGATACTTGATACTTGGAACCTCCAGGGCCAGGACTTGATACTTGGAACCTCTAGGGCCAGGACATGATACTTGTAACCTCTAGGGCCAGGACTAGATACTTGGAGCCTCCAGGGCCAGGACTTGATACTTGGAAACTCCAGGGCCAGGTCTTGATACTTGATACTTGGAAGTTCCAGGGCCAGGACTTGATACTTGATACTTGGAACCTCCAGGGCCAGGACTTGATACTTGATACTTGGATCTGCCAGGGCTTGGACTTGATACCTCATACTTGGAACTGCCAGAGCCAGGATTTGATACTTGGAACCCCCAGGGCCAGGACTTGATACTTCAAACCTCCAGAGCCAGGACTTGATACCTGGAACCTCCAGGGCCAGGACTTGATACTTGGAACCTCCAGGGCCAGGACTTGATACTTGGAAACTCCAGGGCCAGGACTTGATACTTGATACTTGGAAGTTCCAGGGCCAGGACTTGGTACTTGATACTTGGAACTGCCAGGGCTAGGACTTGATACTTCATACTTGGAACTGCCAGAGCCAGGATTTGATACTTGGAACCCCCAGGGCCAGGACTTGATACTTGAAACCTCCAGGGCCAGGACTTGATACCTGGAACCTCCAGGGCCAGGACTTGATACTTCGAACCTCCAGGTCCAGGGCTTGATACTTGGAACTACCAGAGCCAGGACTTGATACTTGGAACCTCCAAAGCCAGGACTTGATTCTTGGAACCTCCAGAGCTAGGACTTGATACTTGGAACCTTCAGAGCCAGGATTTGATACCTGGAACCTCCAGGGCCTGGACTTGATACTTGGAACCTCCAGGGCCAGGACTTGATACTTGATACTTCGAACCTCCAGGTCCAGGGCCTGATACTTGGAACTTCCAGAGCCAGGACTTGATACTTGGAACCTCCAAAGCCAGGACTTGACAATTGGAACCTCAAGGGGCGGGACTTGATATTTGATACTTCGATCCTCCAGGGCCAGGACTTGAAACTCGATATGTTGAAACTCCAGGGCCAGGACTTGATACCTGATAGTTGGAACATCCAGGGCCAGGACTTGATACTAGATACTTGGAACTGCCAGGGCCAGGACTTGATACTTTATACTTGGAACCGCCAGAGCCAGGACTTGATACTTGATATTTGGAACTGCCAGGGCCAGGACTTGATATTTGATACTTGGAACTGTCAGAGCCAGGACTCGACACTTGAAACATCCAGGGCTAGGACATGATACTTGGGACCTCCAGGGCCAGGACTTGATACTTGGAACCTCCAGGACCAGGACATGATACATGGTACTTGGACCCTCCAGGGCCAGGACTTGATTCTTGATACTTGGAAGCTCCGGGGCCAGGACTTGATACTTGATACTTGGAACCGCCAGAGCCAGGACTTGTTACTTGGAACCTCCATGGCCAGGACTTGATACTTGGAACCTCTAGGGCCAGGACATGATACTTGTAAACTCCAGGGCCAGGACTAGATACTTGGAACCACCAGGGCCAGGACTTGATACTTGGAAACTCCAGGGCCAGGACTTGATACTTGATACTTGGAAGTTCCAGGGCCAGGACTTGATACTTGATACTTGGAACCTCCAGGGCCAGGACTTGATACTTGATACCTGGAACTGCCAGGGCTAGGACTTGATACTTCATACTTGGAACTGCCAGAGCCAGGAGTTGATACTTGGAACCCCCAGGGCCAGGACTTGATACTTGAAACCTCCAGGGCCAGGACTTGATACCTGGAACCTCCAGGGCCAGGACTTGATACTTGGAACCTCTAGGGCCAGGACTTGATACTTGGAAACTCCAGGGCCAGGACTTGATACTTGATACTTGGAAGTTCCAGGGCCAGGACTTGATACTTGATACTTGGAACCTCCAGGGCCAGGACTTGATACTTGATACTTGGAACTGCCAGGGCTAGGACTTGATACTTCATACTTGGAACTGCCAGAGCCAGGATTTGATACTTGGAACCCCCAGGGCCAGGACTTGATACTTGAAACCTCCAGGGCCAGGACTTGATACCTGGAACCTCCAGGGCCAGGATTTGATACTTGGAACATCCAGGGCCAGGATTAGATACTTGGAACCTCCAGGGCCAGGACTTGATACTTGATACTTTTAACTGCCAGGGCTAGGACTTGATACTTCATACTTGGAACTGCCAGAGCAAGGATTTGATACTTGGAACCCCCAGGGCCAGGACTTGATATTTGGAACTGCCAGGGCCAGGACTTGATATTTGATACTTGGAACTGTCAGAGCCAGGACTCGACACTTGAAACATCCAGGGCTAGGACATGATACTTGGGACCTCCAGGGCCAGGACTTGATATTTGGAACCTCCAGGACCAGGACTTGATACATGGTACTTGGACCCTCCAGGGCCAGGACTTGATACTTGGAACTGCCAGGGCTAGGACTTGATACTTCATACTTGGAACTGCCAGAGCCAGGATTTGATACTTGGAACCCCAGGGCCAGGAGTTGATACTTGAAACCTCCAGGGCCAGGACTTGATACCTGGAACCTCCAGGGCCAGGACTTGATACTTGATACTTCGAACCTCCAGGTCCAGGGCTTGATACTTGGAACTTCCAGAGCGAGGACTTGATACTTGGAACCTCCAAAGCCAGGACTTGATACTTGGAACCTCCAGAGCTAGGACTTGATACTTGGAACATTCAGAGCCAGGATTTGATACCTGTAACCTCCAGGGCTGGACTTGATTCTCGATACGTTGAAACTCCAGGGCCAGGACTTGATACTAGATACTTGGAACTGCCAGGGCGAGGACTTGATACTTTATACTTGGAACCGCCAGAGCCAGGACTTGATACTTGATATTTGGAACTGCCAGGGCCAGGACTTGATATTTGATACTTGGAACTGTCAGAGCCAGGACTCGACACTTGAAACATCCAGGGCTAGGACATGATACTTGGGACCTCCAGGGCCAGGACTTGATAGTTGGAACCCCCAGGACCAGGACTTGATACATGGTACTTGGACCCTCCAGGGCCAGGACTTGATTCTTGATACTTGGAAGCTCCGGGGCCAGGACTTGATACTTGATATTTGGAACCGCCAGAGCCAGGACTTGTTACTTGGAACCTCCATTGGTAGGACTTGATACTTGGAACCTCCAGGGCCAGGACTTGATACCTGGAAACTCCAGGGCCAGGACTTGATACTTGATACTTGGAAGTTCCAGGGCCAGGACTTGATACTTGATACTTGGAACTGCCAGGGCTAGGACTTGATACTTCATACTTGGAACTGCCAGAGCAAGGATTTGATACTTGGAACCCCCAGGGCCAGGACTTGATATTTGGAACTGCCAGGGCCAGGACTTGATATTTGATACTTGGAACTGTCAGAGCCAGGACTCGACACTTGAAACATCCAGGGCTAGGACATGATACTTGGGACCTCCAGGGCCAGGACTTGATATTTGGAACCTCCAGGACCAGGACTTGATACATGGTACTTGGACCCTCCAGGGCCAGGACTTGATACTTGATACTTCGAACCTCCAGGTCCAGGGCTTGATACTTGGAACTTCCAGAACCAGGACTTGATACTTGGAACCTCCAAAGCCAGGACTTGATAATTGGAACCTCAAGGGCCGGGACTTGATATTTGATACTTCGATCCTCCAGGGCCAGGACTTGAAACTCGATACGTTGAAACTCCAGGGCCAGGACTTGATACTTGATAGTTGGAACATCCAGGGCCAGGGCATGATAGTTGTTACTTGGAACTTCCAGGGCCAGGACTTGATACTTGATACTTGATACTTCGAACCTCCAGGGCCAGGACTTGATACTTGGAACCTCCAGGGCCAGGACTTGATACTTGACACTTGGAAGTTCCAGGGCCAGGACTTGATACTTGATACTTGGAACCTCCAGGGCCAGGATTTGATACGTGATACTTGAAAGTTCCATGGCCAGGACTTGATTCTTGATACTTGGAACCGCCAGGGCCAGGACTTGATACTAGATACTTGGAACTGCCAGGGCCAGGACTTGATACTTGATACTTGGAAGTTCCAGGGCCAGGACTTGATACTTGATACATGGAACCTCCAGGGCCAGGACTTGATACGTGATACTTGGAAGTTCCATGGCCAGGAATTGATATGTGATACTTGGAAGGTCCATGGCCAGGACTCGACACTTGAAACATCCAGGGCTAGGACATGATACTTGGGACCTCCAGGGCCAGGACTTGATATTTGGAACCTCCAGGACCAGGACTTGATACATGGTACTTGGACCCTCCAGGGCCAGGAAATGATTCTTGATACTTGGAAGCTCCGGGGCCAGGACTTGATACTTGATACTTGGAACTGCCAGGGCCATGACTTGATACTTGATACTTGGAACCGCCAGAGCCAGGACTTGTTACTTGGAACCTCCATGGCCAGGACTTGATACTTGGAACCTCTAGGGCCAGGACATGATACTTGTAACCTCCAGGGCCAGGACTAGATACTTGGAACCTCCAGGGCCAGGACTTGATACTTGGAAACTCCAGGGCCAGGACTTGATACTTGATACTTGGATGTTCCAGGGCCAGGACTTGATACTTGATACTTGGAACCTCCAGGGCCAGGACTTGATACTTGGAACCTCTAGGGCCAGGACATGATACTTGTAACCTCTAGGGCCAGGACTAGATACTTGGAGCCTCCAGGGCCAGGACTTGATACTTGGAAACTCCAGGGCCAGGACTTGATACTTGATACTTGGAAGTTCCAGGGCCAGGACTTGGTACTTGATACTTGGAACTGCCAGGGCTTGGACTTGATACTTCATACTTGGAACTGCCAGAGCCAGGATTTGATACTTGGAACCCCCAGGGCCAGGACTTGATACTTGAAACCTCCAGGGCCAGGACTTGATACCTGGAACCTCCAGGGCCAGGACTTGATACTTGGAACCTCCAGGGCCAGGACTTGATACTTGATACTTCGAACCTCCAGGTCCAGGGCTTGATACTTGGAACTACCAGAGCCAGGACTTGATACTTGGAACCTCCAAAGCCAGGACTTGATTCTTGGAACCTCCAGAGCTAGGACTTGATACTTGGAACCTTCAGAGCCAGGATTTGATACCTGGAACCTCCAGGGCCTGGACTTGATACTTGGAACCTCCAGGGCCAGGACTTGATACTTGATACTTCGAACCTCCAGGTCCAGGGCCTGATACTTGGAACTTCCAGAGCCAGGACTTGATACTTGGAACCTCCAAAGCCAGGACTTGACAATTGGAACCTCAAGGGGCGGGACTTGATATTTGATACTTCGATCCTCCAGGGCCAGGACTTGAAACTCGATACGTTGAAACTCCAGGGCCAGGACTTGATACCTGATAGTTGGAACATCCAGGGCCAGGATTTGATACTAGATACTTGGAACTGCCAGGGCCAGGACTTGATACTTTATACTTGGAACCGCCAGAGCCAGGACTTGATACTTGATATTTGGAACTGCCAGGGCCAGGACTTGATATTTGATACTTGGAACTGTCAGAGCCAGGACTCGACACTTGAAACATCCAGGGCTAGGACATGATACTTGGGACCTCCAGGGCCAGGACTTGATACTTGGAACCTCCAGGACCAGGACATGATACATGGTACTTGGACCCTCCAGGGCCAGGACTTGATTCTTGATACTTGGAAGCTCCGGGGCCAGGACTTGATACTTGATACTTGGAACCGCCAGAGCCAGGACTTGTTACTTGGAACCTCCATGGCCAGGACTTGATACTTGGAACCTCTAGGGCCAGGACATGATACTTGTAAACTCCAGGGCCAGGACTAGATACTTGGAACCACCAGGGCCAGGACTTGATACTTGGAAACTCCAGGGCCAGGACTTGATACTTGGAACCTCTAGGGCCAGGACATGATACTTGTAACCTCCAGGGCCAGGACTAGATACTTGGAACCTCCAGGGCCAGGACTTGATACTTGGAAACTCCAGGGCCAGGACTTGATACTTGATACTTGGATGTTCCAGGGCCAGGACTTGATACTTGATACTTGGAACCTCCAGGGCCAGGACTTGATACTTGGAACCTCTAGGGCCAGGACATGATACTTGTAACCTCTAGGGCCAGGACTAGATACTTGGAGCCTCCAGGGCCAGGACTTGATACTTGGAAACTCCAGGGCCAGGACTTGATACTTGATACTTGGAAGTTCCAGGGCCAGGACTTGGTACTTGATACTTGGAACTGCCAGGGCTAGGACTTGATACTTCATACTTGGAACTGCCAGAGCCAGGATTTGATACTTGGAACCCCCAGGGCCAGGACTTGATACTTGAAACCTCCAGGGCCAGGACTTGATACCTGGAACCTCCAGGGCCAGGACTTGATACTTGGAACCTCCAGGGCCAGGACTTGATACTTGATACTTCGAACCTCCAGGTCCAGGGCTTGATACTTGGAACTACCAGAGCCAGGACTTGATACTTGGAACCTCCAAAGCCAGGACTTGATTCTTGGAACCTCCAGAGCTAGGACTTGATACTTGGAACCTTCAGAGCCAGGATTTGATACCTGGAACCTCCAGGGCCTGGACTTGATACTTGGAACCTCCAGGGCCAGGACTTGATACTTGATACTTCGAACCTCCAGGTCCAGGGCCTGATACTTGGAACTTCCAGAGCCAGGACTTGATACTTGGAACCTCCAAAGCCAGGACTTGACAATTGGAACCTCAAGGGGCGGGACTTGATATTTGATACTTCGATCCTCCAGGGCCAGGACTTGAAACTCGATACGTTGAAACTCCAGGGCCAGGACTTGATACCTGATAGTTGGAACATCCAGGGCCAGGACTTGATACTAGATACTTGGAACTGCCAGGGCCAGGACTTGATACTTTATACTTGGAACCGCCAGAGCCAGGACTTGATACTTGATATTTGGAACTGCCAGGGCCAGGACTTGATATTTGATACTTGGAACTGTCAGAGCCAGGACTCGACACTTGAAACATCCAGGGCTAGGACATGATACTTGGGACCTCCAGGGCCAGGACTTGATACTTGGAACCTCCAGGACCAGGACATGATACATGGTACTTGGACCCTCCAGGGCCAGGACTTGATTCTTGATACTTGGAAGCTCCGGGGCCAGGACTTGATACTTGATACTTGGAACCGCCAGAGCCAGGACTTGTTACTTGGAACCTCCATGGCCAGGACTTGATACTTGGAACCTCTAGGGCCAGGACATGATACTTGTAAACTCCAGGGCCAGGACTAGATACTTGGAACCACCAGGGCCAGGACTTGATACTTGGAAACTCCAGGGCCAGGACTTGATACTTGATACTTGGAAGTTCCAGGGCCAGGACTTGATACTTGATACTTGGAACCTCCAGGGCCAGGACTTGATACTTGATACTTGGAACTGCCAGGGCTAGGACTTGATACTTCATACTTGGAACTGCCAGAGCCAGGAGTTGATACTTGGAACCCCCAGGGCCAGGACTTGATACTTGAAACCTCCAGGGCCAGGACTTGATACCTGGAACCTCCAGGGCCAGGATTTGATACTTGGAACCTCCAGGGCCAGGACTAGATACTTGGAACCTCCAGGGCCAGGACTTGATACTTGGAAACTCCTGGGCCAGGACTTGATACTTGATACTTGGAAGTTCCAGGGCTAGGACTTGATACTTCATACTTGGAACCTCCAGGGCCAGGACTTGATACTTGATACTTGGAACTGCCAGGGCTAGGACTTGATACTTCATACTTGGAACTGCCAGAGCCAGGATTTGATACTTGGAACCCCCAGGGTCAGGACTTGATACTTGAAACCTCCAGGGCCAGGACTTGATACCTGGAACCTCCAGGGCCAGGACTTGATACTTGGAACCGCCAGAGCCAGGACTTGATACTTGATATTTGGAACTGCCAGGGCCAGGACTTGATATTTGATACTTGGAACTGTCAGAGCCAGGACTCGACACTTGAAACATCCAGGGCTAGGACATGATACTTGGGACCTCCAGGGCCAGGACTTGATATTTGGAACCTCCAGGACCAGGACTTGATACATGGTACTTGGACCCTCCAGGGCCAGGACTTGATACTTGATACTTGGAACTGCCAGGGCTAGGACTTGATATTCATACTTGGAACTGCCAGAGCCAGGATTTGATACTTGGAACCCCCAGGGCCAGGACTTGATACTTGAAACCTCCAGGGCCAGGACTTGATACCTGGAACCTCCAGGGCCAGGACTTGATACTTGGAACCTCCAGGGCCAGGACTTGATACTTGATACTTCGAACCTCCAGGTCCAGGGCTTGATACTTGGAACTTCCAGAGCCAGGAATTGATACTTGGAACCTCCAAAGCCAGGACTTGATACTTGGAACCTCCAGGGCCAGGACTTGATACTTGATACTTGGAACCTCCAGGGCCAGGACTTGATACGTGATACTTGGAAGTTCCATGGCCAGGACTTGATACTTGATACTTGGAACCGCCAGGGCCAGGACTTGATACAAGATACTTGGAACTGCCAGGGACCGGACTTGATACTTGATACTTGGAACTGCCAGGGCTAGGACTTGATACTTCATACTTGGAACTGCCAGAGCCAGGATTTGATACTTGGAACCCCCAGGGCCAGGACTTGATACTTGAAACCTCCAGGGCCAGGACTTGATACCTGGAACCTCCAGGGCCAGGATTTGATACTTGGAACCTCCAGGGCCAGGACTTGATACTTGGAACCTCCAGGGCCAGGACTTGATACTTGACACTTGGAAGTTCCAGGGCCAGGACTTGATACTTGATACTTGGAACCTCCAGGGCCAGGACTTGATACGTGATACTTGGAAGTTCCATGGCCAGGACTTGATACTTGATACTTGGAACCGCCAGGGCCAGGACTTGATACTAGATACTTGGAACTGCCAGGGCCAGGACTTGATACTTGATACTTGGAAGTTCCAGGGCCAGGACTTGATACTTGATACTTGGAACCTCCAGGGCCAGGACTTGATACGTGATACTTGGAAGTTCCATGGCCGGGACTTGATACGTGATACTTGCAAGTTCCATGGCCAGGACTCGACACTTGAAACATCCAGGGCTAGGACATGATACTTGGGACCTCCAGGGCCAGGACTTGATACGTGATACTTGGAAGTTCCATGGCCAGGACTTGATACATGATACTTGGAACCGCCAGGGCCAGGACTTGATACTAGATACTTGGAACTGCCAGGGCCAGGACTTGATACTTGATACTTGGAAGTTCCAGGGCCAGGACTTGATACTTGATACTTGGAACCTCCAGGGCCAGGACTTGATACGTGATACTTGGAAGTTCCATGGCCAGGACTTGATACGTGATACTTGGAAGTTCCATGGCCAGGACTCGACACTTGAAACATCCAGGGCTAGGACATGATACTTGGGACCTCCAGGGCCAGGACTTGATATTTGGAACCGCCAGGGCCAGGACTTGATACTTGATACTTGGAACTGCCAGGGCCACGACTTGATACATGGAACCTCCAGGGCCAGGTCATGATACTTGGAACCTCCAGATTCAGGCCTTGATACTTGGAACCTCCAGGGCCAGGACTTGATACTTGGAACCTCCAGAGCCAGGACTTGATACGTGATACTTGGAAGTTCCATGGCCAGGACTTGATACTTGATACTTGGAACCGGCAGGGCCAGGACTTGATACTGGATACTTGGAACTGCCAGGGCCAGGACTTGATACTTGATACTTGGAACCGCCAGAGCCAGGACTTGATACTTGATATTTGGAACTGCCAGGTCCAGGACTTGATATTTGATACTTGGAACTGTCAGAGCCAGGACTCGACACTTGAAACATCCAGGGCTAGGACATGATACTTGGGACCTCCAGGGCCAGGACTTGATATTTGAAACCTCCAGGACCAGGACTTGATACATGGTACTTGGACCCTCCAGGGCCAGGACTTGATTCTTGATACTTGGAAGCTCCGGGGCCAGGACTTGATACTTGATACTTGGAACTGCCAGGGCCATGACTTGATACTTGATACTTGGAACCGCCAGAGCCAGGACTTGTTACTTGGAACCTCCATGGCCAGGACTTGATACTTGGAACCTCTAGGGCCAGGACATGATACTTGTAACCTCCAGGGCCAGGACTAGATACTTGGAACCTCCAGGGCCAGGACTTGATACTTGGAAACTCCAGGTCCAGGACTTGATACTTGATACTTGGATGTTCCAGGGCCAGGACTTGATACTTGATACTTGGAACCTCCAGGGCCAGGACTTGATACTTGGAACCTCTAGGGCCAGGACATGATACTTGTAACCTCCAGGGCCAGGACTAGATACTTGGAGCCTCCAGGGCCAGGACTTGATACTTGGAAACTCCAGGGCCAGGACTTGATTCTTGATACTTGGAAGTTCCAGGGCCAGGACTTGATACTTGATACTTGGAACCTCCAGGGGCAGGACTTGATACTTGATACTTGGAACTGCCAGGGCTAGGACTTGATACCTCATACTTGGAACTGCCAGAGCCAGGATTTGATACTTGGAACCCCCAGGGCCAGGACTTGATACTTGGAACCTCCATAGCCAGGACTTGATACGTGGAACCTCCCGGGCCAGGACATGATACTTGTAACCTCCAGGGCCAGGACTAGATACTTGAAACCTCCAGGGCCAGGACGTGATACTTGGAACTGCCAGGGCGAGGACTTGATACTTGATACTTGGAACCTCCAGAGCCAGGACTTGATACTTGGAACCTCCAGAGCCAGGACTTGATACCTGGAACCAAAGCCAGGACTTGACACTTGACACTTGGATCTGCCAGGGCCGGGACTTGATACTTGATACTTGGAACTGCCAGGGCCAGGACTTGATACTTGATACTTTGAACTGCCAGGGCCAGGACTTGATACTTGATACTTGGAACTGCCAGAGCCAGGACTTGATACATGGAACCTCCAGGGCCAGGTCATGATACTTGGAACCTCCAGGGCCAGGACTTGATACTTGATACTTTTAACTGCCAGGGCTAGGACTTGATACTTCATACTTGGAACTGCCAGAGCAAGGATTTGATACTTGGAACCCCCAGGGCCAGGACTTGATATTTGGAACTGCCAGGGCCAGGACTTGATATTTGATACTTGGAACTGTCAGAGCCAGGACTCGACACTTGAAACATCCAGGGCTAGGACATGATACTTGGGACCTCCAGGGCCAGGACTTGATATTTGGAACCTCCAGGACCAGGACTTGATACATGGTACTTGGACCCTCCAGGGCCAGGACTTGATACTTGGAACTGCCAGGGCTAGGACTTGATACTTCATACTTGGAACTGCCAGAGCCAGGATTTGATACTTGGAACCCCAGGGCCAGGAGTTGATACTTGAAACCTCCAGGGCCAGGACTTGATACCTGGAACCTCCAGGGCCAGGACTTGATACTTGGAACCTCCAGGGCCAGGACTTGATACTTGATACTTCGAACCTCCAGGTCCAGGGCTTGATACTTGGAACTTCCAGAGCCAGGACTTGATACTTGGAACCTCCAAAGCCAGGACTTGATACTTGGAACCTCCAGAGCTAGGACTTGATACTTGGAACCTTCAGAGCCAGGATTTGATACCTGGAACCTCCAGGGCTGGACTTGATTCTTGGAACCTCCAGGGCCAGGACTTGATACTTGATACTTCGAACCGTCAGGTCCAGGGCCTGATACTTGGAACTTCCAGAGCCAGGACTTGATACTTGGAACCTCCAAAGCCAGGACTTGATAATTGGAACCTCAAGGGGCGGGACTTGATATTTGATACTTCGATCCTCCAGGGCCAGGACTTGAAACTCGATACGTTGAAACTCCAGGGCCAGGACTTGATACTAGATACTTGGAACTGCCAGGGCCAGGACTTGATACTTTATACTTGGAACCGCCAGAGCCAGGACTTGATACTTGATATTTGGAACTGCCAGGGCCAGGACTTGATATTTGATACTTGGAACTGTCAGAGCCAGGACTCGACACTTGAAACATCCAGGGCTAGGACATGATACTTGGGACCTCCAGGGCCAGGACTTGATAGTTGGAACCCCCAGGACCAGGACTTGATACATGGTACTTGGACCCTCCAGGGCCAGGACTTGATTCTTGATACTTGGAAGCTCCGGGGCCAGGACTTGATACTTGATATTTGGAACCGCCAGAGCCAGGACTTGTTACTTGGAACCTCCATGGCCAGGACTTGATACTTGGAACCTCCAGGGCCAGGACTTGATACTTGGAAACTCCAGGGCCAGGACTTGATACTTGATACTTGGAAGTTCCAGGGCCAGGACTTGATACTTGATACTTGGAACCTCCAGGGCCAGGACTTGATACTTGATACTTGGAACTGCCAGAGCCAGGATTTGATACTTGGAACCCCCAGGGCCAGGACTTGATACTTGAAACCTCCAGGGCCAGGACTTGATACCTGGAACCTCCAGGGCCAGGATTTGATACTTGGAACATCCAGGGCCAGGATTAGATACTTGGAACCTCCAGGGCCAGGACTTGATACTTGATACTTTTAACTGCCAGGGCTAGGACTTGATACTTCATACTTGGAACTGCCAGAGCAAGGATTTGATACTTGGAACCCCCAGGGCCAGGACTTGATATTTGGAACTGCCAGGGCCAGGACTTGATATTTGATACTTGGAACTGTCAGAGCCAGGACTCGACACTTGAAACATCCAGGGCTAGGACATGATACTTGGGACCTCCAGGGCCAGGACTTGATATTTGGAACCTCCAGGACCAGGACTTGATACATGGTACTTGGACCCTCCAGGGCCAGGACTTGATACTTGGAACCTCCAAAGCCAGGACTTGATAATTGGAACCTCAAGGGCCGGGACTTGATATTTGATACTTCGATCCTCCAGGGCCAGGACTTGAAACTCGATACGTTGAAACTCCAGGGCCAGGACTTGATACTTGATAGTTGGAACATCCAGGGCCAGGGCATGATAGTTGTTACTTGGAACTTCCAGGGCCAGGACTTGATACTTGATACTTGATACTTCGAACCTCCAGGGCCAGGACTTGATACTTGGAACCTCCAGGGCCAGGACTTGATACTTGACACTTGGAAGTTCCAGGGCCAGGACTTGATACTTGATACTTGGAACCTCCAGGGCCAGGATTTGATACGTGATACTTGAAAGTTCCATGGCCAGGACTTGATTCTTGATACTTGGAACCGCCAGGGCCAGGACTTGATACTAGATACTTGGAACTGCCAGGGCCAGGACTTGATACTTGATACTTGGAAGTTCCAGGGCCAGGACTTGATACTTGATACTTGGAACCTCCATGGCCAGGAATTGATATGTGATACTTGGAAGGTCCATGGCCAGGACTCGACACTTGAAACATCCAGGGCTAGGACATGATACTTGGGACCTCCAGGGCCAGGACTTGATATTTGGAACCTCCAGGACCAGGACTTGATACATGGTACTTGGACCCTCCAGGGCCAGGAAATGATTCTTGATACTTGGAAGCTCCGGGGCCAGGACTTGATACTTGATACTTGGAACTGCCAGGGCCATGACTTGATACTTGATACTTGGAACCGCCAGAGCCAGGACTTGTTACTTGGAACCTCCATGGCCAGGACTTGATACTTGGAACCTCTAGGGCCAGGACATGATACTTGTAACCTCCAGGGCCAGGACTAGATACTTGGAGCCTCCAGGGCCAGGACTTGATACTTGGAAACTCCAGGGCCAGGACTTGATACTTGATACTTGGAAGTTCCAGGGCCAGGACTTGATACTTGATACTTGGAACCTCCAGGGCCAGGACTTGATACTTGATACTTGGAACTGCCAGGGCTTGGACTTGATACCTCATACTTGGAACTGCCAGAGCCAGGATTTGATACTTGGAACCCCCAGGGCCAGGACTTGATACTTCAAACCTCCAGAGCCAGGACTTGATACCTGGAACCTCCAGGGCCAGGACTTGATACTTGGAACCTCCAGGGCCAGGACTAGATACTTGGAACCTCCAGGGCCAGGACTTGATACTTGGAAACTCCAGGGCCAGGACTTGATACTTGATACTTGGAAGTTCCAGGGCCAGGACTTGGTACTTGATACTTGGAACTGCCAGGGCTAGGACTTGATACTTCATACTTGGAACTGCCAGAGCCAGGATTTGATACTTGGAACCCCCAGGGCCAGGACTTGATACTTGAAACCTCCAGGGCCAGGACTTGATACCTGGAACCTCCAGGGCCAGGACTTGATACTTCGAACCTCCAGGTCCAGGGCTTGATACTTGGAACTACCAGAGCCAGGACTTGATACTTGGAACCTCCAAAGCCAGGACTTGATTCTTGGAACCTCCAGAGCTAGGACTTGATACTTGGAACCTTCAGAGCCAGGATTTGATACCTGGAACCTCCAGGGCCTGGACTTGATACTTGGAACCTCCAGGGCCAGGACTTGATACTTGATACTTCGAACCTCCAGGTCCAGGGCCTGATACTTGGAACTTCCAGAGCCAGGACTTGATACTTGGAACCTCCAAAGCCAGGACTTGACAATTGGAACCTCAAGGGGCGGGACTTGATATTTGATACTTCGATCCTCCAGGGCCAGGACTTGAAACTCGATACGTTGAAACTCCAGGGCCAGGACTTGATACCTGATAGTTGGAACATCCAGGGCCAGGACTTGATACTAGATACTTGGAACTGCCAGGGCCAGGACTTGATACTTTATACTTGGAACCGCCAGAGCCAGGACTTGATACTTGATATTTGGAACTGCCAGGGCCAGGACTTGATATTTGATACTTGGAACTGTCAGAGCCAGGACTCGACACTTGAAACATCCAGGGCTAGGACATGATACTTGGGACCTCCAGGGCCAGGAGTTGATACTTGGAACCTCCAGGACCAGGACATGATACATGGTACTTGGACCCTCCAGGGCCAGGACTTGATTCTTGATACTTGGAAGCTCCGGGGCCAGGACTTGATACTTGATACTTGGAACCGCCAGAGCCAGGACTTGTTACTTGGAACCTCCATGGCCAGGACTTGATACTTGGAACCTCTAGGGCCAGGACATGATACTTGTAAACTCCAGGGCCAGGACTAGATACTTGGAACCACCAGGGCCAGGACTTGATACTTGGAAACTCCAGGGCCAGGACTTGATACTTGATACTTGGAAGTTCCAGGGCCAGGACTTGATACTTGATACTTGGAACCTCCAGGGCCAGGACTTGATACTTGATACTTGGAACTGCCAGGGCTAGGACTTGATACTTCATACTTGGAACTGCCAGAGCCAGGATTTGATACTTGGAACCCCCAGGGCCAGGACTTGATACTTGAAACCTCCAGGGCCAGGACTTGATACCTGGAACCTCCAGGGCCAGGATTTGATACTTGGAACATCCAGGGCCAGGATTAGATACTTGGAACCTCCAGGGCCAGGACTTGATACTTGATACTTTTAACTGCCAGGGCTAGGACTTGATACTTCATACTTGGAACTGCCAGAGCAAGGATTTGATACTTGGAACCCCCAGGGCCAGGACTTGATATTTGGAACTGCCAGGGCCAGGACTTGATATTTGATACTTGGAACTGTCAGAGCCAGGACTCGACACTTGAAACATCCAGGGCTAGGACATGATACTTGGGACCTCCAGGGCCAGGACTTGATATTTGGAACCTCCAGGACCAGGACTTGATACATGGTACTTGGACCCTCCAGGGCCAGGACTTGATACTTGATACTTGGAACTGCCAGGGCTAGGACTTGATATTCATACTTGGAACTGCCAGAGCCAGGATTTGATACTTGGAACCCCCAGGGCCAGGACTTGATACTTGAAACCTCCAGGGCCAGGACTTGATACCTGGAACCTCCAGGGCCAGGACTTGATACTTGATACTTCGAACCTCCAGGTCCAGGGCTTGATACTTGGAACTTCCAGAGCCAGGACTTGATACTTGGAACCTCCAAAGCCAGGACTTGATACTTGGAACCTCCAGAGCTAGGACTTGATACTTGGAACATTCAGAGCCAGGATTTGATACCTGTAACCTCCAGGGGTGGACTTGATTCTTGGAACCTCCAGGGCCAGGACTTGATACTTGATACTTCGAACCGTCAGGTCCAGGGCCTGATACTTGGAACTTCCAGAGCCAGGACTTGATACTTGGAACCTCCAAAGCCAGGACTTGATAATTGGAACCTCAAGGGGCGGGACTTGATATTTGATACTTCGATCCTCCAGGGCCAGGACTTGAAACTCGATACGTTGAAACTCCAGGGCCAGGACTTGATACTAGATACTTGGAACTGCCAGGGCGAGGACTTGATACTTTATACTTGGAACCGCCAGAGCCAGGACTTGATACTTGATATTTGGAACTGCCAGGGCCAGGACTTGATATTTGATACTTGGAACTGTCAGAGCCAGGACTCGACACTTGAAACATCCAGGGCTAGGACATGATACTTGGGACCTCCAGGGCCAGGACTTGATAGTTGGAACCCCCAGGACCAGGACTTGATACATGGTACTTGGACCCTCCAGGGCCAGGACTTGATTCTTGATACTTGGAAGCTCCGGGGCCAGGACTTGATACTTGATATTTGGAACCGCCAGAGCCAGGACTTGTTACTTGGAACCTCCATGGCCAGGACTTGATACTTGGAACCTCCAGGGCCAGGACTTGATACCTGGAAACTCCAGGGCCAGGACTTGATACTTGATACTTGGAAGTTCCAGGGCCAGGACTTGATACTTGATACTTGGAACCTCCAGGGCCAGGACTTGATACTTGATACTTGGAACTGCCAGGGCTAGGACTTGATACTTCATACTTGGAACTGCCAGAGCCAGGATTTGATACTTGGAACCCCCAGGGCCAGGACTTGATACTTGAAACCTCCAGGGCCAGGACTTGATACCTGGAACCTCCAGGGCCAGGATTTGATACTTGGAACATCCAGGGCCAGGACTTGATACTTGATACTTTTAACTGCCAGGGCCAGGACTTGATATTTGGAACTGCCAGGGCCAGGACTTGATATTTGATACTTGGAACTGTCAGAGCCAGGACTCGACACTTGAAACATCCAGGGCTAGGACATGATACTTGGGACCTCCAGGGCCAGGACTTGATATTTGGAACCTCCAGGACCAGGACTTGATACATGGTACTTGGACCCTCCAGGGCCAGGACTTGATACTTGATACTTCGAACCTCCAGGTCCAGGGCTTGATACTTGGAACTTCCAGAGCCAGGACTTGATACTTGGAACCTCCAAAGCCAGGACTTGATAATTGGAACCTCAAGGGCCGGGACTTGATATTTGATACTTCGATCCTCCAGGGCCAGGACTTGAAACTCGATACGTTGAAACTCCAGGGCCAGGACTTGATACTTGATAGTTGGAACATCCAGGGCCAGGGCATGATAGTTGTTACTTGGAACTTCCAGGGCCAGGACTTGATACTTGATACTTGATACTTCGAACCTCCAGGGCCAGGACTTGATACTTGGAACCTCCAGGGCCAGGACTTGATACTTGACACTTGGAAGTTCCAGGGCCAGGACTTGATACTTGATACTTGGAACCTCCAGGGCCAGGATTTGATACGTGATACTTGAAAGTTCCATGGCCAGGACTTGATTCTTGATACTTGGAACCGCCAGGGCCAGGACTTGATACTAGATACTTGGAACTGCCAGGGCCAGGACTTGATACTTGATACTTGGAAGTTCCAGGGCCAGGACTTGATACTTGATACATGGAACCTCCAGGGCCAGGACTTGATACGTGATACTTGGAAGTTCCATGGCCAGGAATTGATATGTGATACTTGGAAGGTCCATGGCCAGGACTCGACACTTGAAACATCCAGGGCTAGGACATGATACTTGGGACCTCCAGGGCCAGGACTTGATATTTGGAACCTCCAGGACCAGGACTTGATACATGGTACTTGGACCCTCCAGGGCCAGGAAATGATTCTTGATACTTGGAAGCTCCGGGGACAGGACTTGATACTTGATACTTGGAACTGCCAGGGCCATGACTTGATACTTGATACTTGGAACCGCCAGAGCCAGGACTTGTTACTTGGAACCTCCATGGCCAGGACTTGATACTTGGAACCTCTAGGGCCAGGACATGATACTTGTAACTTCCAGGGCCAGGACTAGATACTTGGAACCTCCAGGGCCAGGACTTGATACTTGGAAACTCCAGGGCCAGGACTTGATACTTGATACTTGGATGTTCCAGGGCCAGGACTTGATACTTGATACTTGGAACCTCCAGGGCCAGGACTTGATACTTGGAACCTCTAGGGCCAGGACATGATACTTGTAACCTCTAGGGCCAGGACTAGATACTTGGAGCCTCCAGGGCCAGGACTTGATACTTGGAAACTCCAGGGCCAGGACTTGATACTTGATACTTGGAAGTTCCAGGGCCAGGACTTGGTACTTGATACTTGGAACTGCCAGGGCTAGGACTTGATACTTCATACTTGGAACTGCCAGAGCCAGGATTTGATACTTGGAACCCCCAGGGCCAGGACTTGATACTTGAAACCTCCAGGGCCAGGACTTGATACCTGGAACCTCCAGGGCCAGGACTTGATACTTGGAACCTCCAGGGCCAGGACTTGATACTTGATACTTCGAACCTCCAGGTCCAGGGCTTGATACTTGGAACTTCCAGAGCCAGGACTTGATACTTGGAACCTCCAAAGCCAGGACTTGATTCTTGGAACCTCCAGAGCTAGGACTTGATACTTGGAACCTTCAGAGCCAGGATTTGATACCTGGAACCTCCAGGGCCTGGACTTGATACTTGGAACCTCCAGGGCCAGGACTTGATACTTGATACTTCGAACCTCCAGGTCCAGGGCCTGATACTTGGAACTTCCAGAGCCAGGACTTGATACTTGGAACCTCCAAAGCCAGGACTTGACAATTGGAACCTCAAGGGGCGGGACTTGATATTTGATACTTCGATCCTCCAGGGCCAGGACTTGAAACTCGATACGTTGAAACTCCAGGGCCAGGACTTGATACCTGATAGTTGGAACATCCAGGGCCAGGACTTGATACTAGATACTTGGAACTGCCAGGGCCAGGACTTGATACTTTATACTTGGAACCGCCAGAGCCAGGACTTGATACTTGATATTTGGAACTGCCAGGGCCAGGACTTGATATTTGATACTTGGAACTGTCAGAGCCAGGACTCGACACTTGAAACATCCAGGGCTAGGACATGATACTTGGGACCTCCAGGGCCAGGAGTTGATACTTGGAACCTCCAGGACCAGGACATGATACATGGTACTTGGACCCTCCAGGGCCAGGACTTGATTCTTGATACTTGGAAGCTCCGGGGCCAGGACTTGATACTTGATACTTGGAACCGCCAGAGCCAGGACTTGTTACTTGGAACCTCCATGGCCAGGACTTGATACTTGAAACCTCCAGGGCCAGGACTTGATACCTGGAACCTCCAGGGCCAGGATTTGATACTTGGAACCTCCAGGGCCAGGACTAGATACTTGGAACCTCCAGGGCCAGGACTTGATACTTGGAAACTCCTGGGCCAGGACTTGATACTTGATACTTGGAAGTTCCAGGGCTAGGACTTGATACTTCATACTTGGAACCTCCAGGGCCAGGACTTGATACTTGATACTTGGAACTGCCAGGGCTAGGACTTGATACTTCATACTTGGAACTGCCAGAGCCAGGATTTGATACTTGGAACCCCCAGGGTCAGGACTTGATACTTGAAACCTCCAGGGCCAGGACTTGATACCTGGAACCTCCAGGGCCAGGACTTGATACTTGGAACCGCCAGAGCCAGGACTTGATACTTGATATTTGGAACTGCCAGGGCCAGGACTTGATATTTGATACTTGGAACTGTCAGAGCCAGGACTCGACACTTGAAACATCCAGGGCTAGGACATGATACTTGGGACCTCCAGGGCCAGGACTTGATATTTGGAACCTCCAGGACCAGGACTTGATACATGGTACTTGGACCCTCCAGGGCCAGGACTTGATACTTGATACTTGGAACTGCCAGGGCTAGGACTTGATATTCATACTTGGAACTGCCAGAGCCAGGATTTGATACTTGGAACCCCCAGGGCCAGGACTTGATACTTGAAACCTCCAGGGCCAGGACTTGATACCTGGAACCTCCAGGGCCAGGACTTGATACTTGGAACCTCCAGGGCCAGGACTTGATACTTGATACTTCGAACCACCAGGTCCAGGGCTTGATACTTGGAACTTCCAGAGCCAGGAATTGATACTTGGAACCTCCAAAGCCAGGACTTGATACTTGGAACCTCCAGGGCCAGGACTTGATACTTGATACTTGGAACCTCCAGGGCCAGGACTTGATACGTGATACTTGGAAGTTCCATGGCCAGGACTTGATACTTGATACTTGGAACCGCCAGGGCCAGGACTTGATACAAGATACTTGGAACTGCCAGGGACCGGACTTGATACTTGATACTTGGAACTGCCAGGGCTAGGACTTGATACTTCATACTTGGAACTGCCAGAGCCAGGATTTGATACTTGGAACCCCCAGGGCCAGGACTTGATACTTGAAACCTCCAGGGCCAGGACTTCATACCTGGAACCTCCAGGGCCAGGATTTGATACTTGGAACCTCCAGGGCCAGGACTTGATACTTGGAACCTCCAGGGCCAGGACTTGATACTTGACACTTGGAAGTTCCAGGGCCAGGACTTGATACTTGATACTTGGAACCTCCAGGGCCAGGACTTGATACGTGATACTTGGAAGTTCCATGGCCAGGACTTGATACTTGATACTTGGAACCGCCAGGGCCAGGACTTGATACTAGATACTTGGAACTGCCAGGGCCAGGACTTGATACTTGATACTTGGAAGTTCCAGGGCCAGGACTTGATACTTGATACTTGGAACCTCCAGGGCCAGGACTTGATACGTGATACTTGGAAGTTCCATGGCCGGGACTTGATACGTGATACTTGCAAGTTCCATGGCCAGGACTCGACACTTGAAACATCCAGGGCTAGGACATGATACTTGGGACCTCCAGGGCCAGGACTTGATACGTGATACTTGGAAGTTCCATGGCCAGGACTTGATACATGATACTTGGAACCGCCAGGGCCAGGACTTGATACTAGATACTTGGAACTGCCAGGGCCAGGACTTGATACTTGATACTTGGAAGTTCCAGGGCCAGGACTTGATACTTGATACTTGGAACCTCCAGGGCCAGGACTTGATACGTGATACTTGGAAGTTCCATGGCCAGGACTTGATACGTGATACTTGGAAGTTCCATGGCCAGGACTCGACACTTGAAACATCCAGGGCTAGGACATGATACTTGGGACCTCCAGGGCCAGGACTTGATATTTGGAACCTCCAGGACCAGGACTTGATACATGGTACTTGGACCCTCCAGGGCCAGGAAATGATTCTTGATACTTGGAAGCTCCGGGGCCAGGACTTGATACTTGATACTTGGAACTGCCAGAGCCATGACTTGATACTTGATACTTGGAACTGCCAGAGCCAGGACTTGTTACTTGGAACCTCCATGGCCAGGACTTGATACTTGGAACCTCTAGGTCCAGGACATGATACTTGTAACCTCCAGGGCCAGGACTAGATACTTGGAACCTCCAGGGCCAGGACTTGATACTTGGAAACTCCAGGGCCAGGACTTGATACTTGATACTTGGATGTTCCAGGGCCAGGACGTGATACTTGATACTTGGAACCTCTAGGGCCAGGACTTGATACTTGGAACCTCTAGGGCCAGGACATGATACTTGTAACCTCCAGGGCCAGGACTAGATACTTGGAGCCTCCAGGGCCAGGACTTGATACTTGGAAACTCCAGGGCCAGGACTTGATACTTGATACTTGGAAGTTCCAGGGCCAGGACTTGATACTTGATACTTGGAACCTCCAGGGCCAGGACTTGATACTTGATACTTGGAACTGCCAGGGCTAGGACTTGATACCTCATACTTGGAACTGCCAGAGCCAGGATTTGATACTTGGAACACCCAGGGCCAGGACTTGATACTTGGAACCTCCAGAGCCAGGACTTGATACCTGGAACCTCCAGGGCCAGCACTTGATACTTGGAACCTCCAGGGCCAGGACTAGATACTTGGAACCTCCAGGGCCAGGACTTGATACTTGGAAAGTCCAGGGCCTGGACTTGATACTTGATACTTGGAAGTTCCAGGGCCAGGACTTGATACTTGATACTTGGAACCTCCAAGGCCAGGACTTGATACTTGATACTTGGAACTGCCATGGCTAGGACTTGATACTTCATACTTGGAACTGCCAGAGCCAGGATTTGATACTTGGAACCCCCAGGGCCAGGACTTGATACTTGAAACCTCCAGGGCCAGGACTTGATACCTGGAACCTCCAGGGCCAGGACTTGATACTTGGAACCTCCAGGGCCAGGACTTGATACTTGATACTTCGAACCTCCAGGTCCAGGGCTTGATACTTGGAACTTCCAGAGCCAGGACTTGATACTTGGAACCTCCAAAGCCAGGACTTGATACTTGGAACCTCCAGAGCTAGGACTTGATACTTGGAACCTTCAGAGCCAGGATTTGATACCTGGAACCTCCAGGGCCTGGACTTGATACTTGGAACCTCCAGGGCCAGGACTTGATACTTGATACTTCGAACCTCCAGGTCCAGGGCCTGATACTTGGAACTTCCAGAGCCAGGACTTGATACTTGGAACCTCCAAAGCCAGGATTTGATAATTGGAACCTCAAGGGCCGGGACTTGATATTTGATACTTCGATCCTCCAGGGCCAGGACTTGAAACTCGATACGTTGAAACTCCAGGGCCAGGACTTGATACTTGATTGTTGGAACATCCAGGGCCAGGACTTGATACTAGATACTTGGAACTGCCAGGGCCAGGACTTCATACTTTATACTTGGAACCGCCAGAGCCAGGACTTGATACTTGATATTTGGAACTGCCAGGGCCAGGACTTGATATTTGATACTTGGAACTGTCAGAGCCAGGACTCGACACTTGAAACATCCAGGGCTAGGACATGATACTTGGGACCTCCAGGGCCAGGACTTGATACTTGGAACCCCCAGGACCAGGACTTGATACATGGTACTTGGACCCTCCAGGGCCAGGACTTGATTCTTGATACTTGGAAGCTCCGGGGCCAGGACTTGATACTTGATACTTGGAACTGCCAGGGCCATGACTTGATACTTGATACTTGGAACCGCCAGAGCCAGGACTTGTTGCTTGGAACCTCCATGGCCAGGACTTGATACTTGGAACCTCTAGGGCCAGGACTTGATACTTGGAAACTCCAGGGTCAGGACTTGATACTTGATACTTGGAAGTTCCAGGGCCAGGACTTGATACTTGATAATTGGAACCTCCAGGGCCAGGACTTGATACTTGATACTTGGAACTGCCAGGGCTAGGACTTGATACTTCATACTTGGAACTGCCAGAGCCAGGATTTGATACTTGGAACCCCCAGGGCCAGGACTTGATACTTGAAACCTCCAGGGCCAGGACTTGATACCTGGAACCTCCAGGGCCAGGACTTGATACTTGGAACCGCCAGAGCCAGGACTTGATACTTGATATTTGGAACTGCCAGAGCCAGGACTTGATATTTGATACTTGGAACTGTCAGAGCCAGGACTCGACACTTGAAACATCCAGGGCTAGGACATGAGACTTGGGACCTCCAGGGCCAGGACTTGATATTTGGAACCTCCAGGACCAGGACTTGATACATGGTACTTGGACCCTCCAGGGCCAGGACTTGATACTTGATACTTGGAACTGCCAGGGCCAGGACTTGATACTTGATACTTCGAACCTCCATGTCCAGGGCTTGATACTTGGAACTTCCAGAGCCAGGACTTGATACTTGGAACCTCCAAAGCCAGGACTTGATACTTGGAACCTCCAGAGCTAGGACTTGATACTTGGAACCTTCAGAGCCAGGATTTGATACCTGGAACCTCCAGGGCCAGGTCTTGATAGTTGGAACCTCCAGGCCAGGACTTGATACTAGATACTTGGAACTGCCAGGGCCAGGACTTGATACTTGATACTTGGAAGTTCCAGGGCCAGGACTTGATACTTGATACTTGGAACCTCCAGGGCCAGGACTTGATACGTGATACTTGGAAGTTCCATGGCCAGGAATTGATATGTGATACTTGGAAGGTCCATGGTCAGGACTCGACACTTGAAAGATCCAGGGCTAGGACATGATACTTGGGACCTCCAGGGCCAGGACTTGATATTTGGAACCTCCAGGACCAGGACTTGATACATGGTACTTGGACCCTCCAGGGCCAGGAAATGATTCTTGATACTTGGAAGCTCCGGGGCCAGGACTTGATACTTGATACTTGGAACCGCCAGAGCAAGGACTTGTTACTTGGAATCTCCATGGCCAGGACTTGATACTTGGAACCTCAAGGGCCAGGACATGATACTTGTAACCTCCAGGGCCAGGACTAGATACTTGGAACCTCCAGGGCCAGGACTTGATACTTGGAAACTCCAGGGCCAGGACTTGATACTGGATACTTGGATGTTCCAGGGCCAGGACTTGATACTTGATACTTGGAACCTCCAGGGCCAGGACTTGATACTTGGAACCTCTAGGGCCAGGACATGATACTTGTAACCTCCAGGGCCAGGACTAGATACTTGGAGCCTCCAGGGCCAGGACTTGATACTTGGAAACTCCAGGGCCAGGACTTGATACATGATACTTGGAACCTCCAGGGCCAGGACTTGATACTTGATACTTGGAACTGCCAGGGCTAGGACTTGATACCTCATAATTGGAACTGCCAGAGCCAGGATTTGATACTTGGAACCCCCAGGGCGAGGACTTGATACTTGGAACCTCCAGAGCCAGGACTTGATACCTGGAACCTCCAGGGCCAGGACTTGATACTTGGAACCTCCAGGGCCAGGACTAGATACTTGGAACCTCCAGGGCCAGGACTTGATACTTGGACCCTCCAGGGCCAGGAAATGATTCTTGATACTTGGAAGCTCCGGGGCCAGGACTTGATACTTGATACTTGGAACTGCCAGGGCCATGACTTGATACTTGATACTTGGAACCGCCAGAGCCAGGACTTGTTACTTGGAACCTCCATGGCCAGGACTTGATACTTGGAACCTCTTGGGCCAGGACATGATACTTGTAACCTCCAGGGCCAGGACTAGATACTTGGAAACTCCAGGGCCAGGACTTGATACTTGGAAACTCCAGGGCCAGGACTTGATACTGGATACTTGGATGTTCCAGGGCCAGGACTTGATACTTGATACTTGGAACCTCCAGGGCCAGGACTTGATACTTGGAACCTCTAGGGCCAGGACATGATACTTGTAACCTCCAGGGCCAGGACTAGATACTTGGAGCCTCCAGGGCCAGGACTTGATACTTGGAAACTCCAGGGCCAGGACTTGATACATGATACTTGGAACCTCCAGGGCCAGGACTTGATACTTGATACTTGGAACTGCCAGGGCTAGGACTTCATACCTCATACTTGGAACTGCCAGAGCCAGGATTTGATACTTGGAACCCCCAGGGCCAGGACTTGATACTTGGAACCTCCAGAGCCAGGACTTGATACCTGGAACCTCCAGGGCCAGCACTTGATACTTGGAACCTCCAGGGCCAGGACTAGATACTTGGAACCTCCAGGGCCAGGACTTGATACTTGGAAAGTCCAGGGCCAGGACTTGATACTTGATACTTGGAAGTTCCAGGGCCAGGACTTGATACTTGATACTTGGAACCTCCAGGGCCAGGACTTGATACTTGATACTTGGAACTGCCAGGGCAAGGACTTGATACTTCATACTTGGAACTGCCAGAGCCAGGATTTGATACTTGGAACCCCCAGGGCCAGGACTTGATACTTGAAATATCCAGGGCCAGGACTTGATACCTGGAACCTCCAGGGCCAGGACTTGATACTTGGAACCTCCAGGGCCAGGACTTGATACTTGATACTTCGAACCTCCAGGTCCAGGGCTTGATACTTGGAACTTCCAGAGCCAGGACTTGATACTTGGAACCTCCAAAGCCAGGACTTGATACTTGGATCCTCCAGAGCTAGGACTTGATACTTGGAACCTTCAGAGCCAGGATTTGATACCTGGAACCTCCAGGGCCTGGACTTGATACTTGGAACCTCCAGGGCCAGGACTTGATACTTGATACTTCGAACCGCCAGGTCCAGGGCCTGATACTTGGAACTTCCAGAGCCAGGACTTGATACTTGGAACCTGCAAAGCCAGGACTTGATAATTGGAACCTCAAGGGGCGGGACTTGATATTTGATACTTCGATCCTCCAGGGCCAGGACTTGAAACTCGATACGTTGAAACTCCAGGGCCAGGACTTGATACTTGATAGTTGGAACATCCAGGGCCAGGACTTGATACTAGATACTTGGAACTGCCAGGGCCAGGACTTGATACTTTATACTTGGAACCGCCAGAGCCAGGACTTGATACTTGATATTTGGAACTGCCAGGGCCAGGACTTGATAGTTGATACTTGGAACTGTCAGAGCCAGGACTCGACACTTGAAACATCCAGGGCCAGGACTTGATACTTGAAACCCCCAGGACCAGGACTTGATACATGGTACTTGGACCCTCCAGGGCCAGGACTTGATTCTTGATACTTGGAACTGCCAGGGCTAGGACTTGATACTTCATACTTGGAACTGCCAGAGCCAGGATTTGATACTTGGAACCCCCAGGGCCAGGACTTGATACTTGAAACCTCCAGGGCCAGGACTTGATACCTGGAACCTCCAGGGCCAGGATTTGATACTTGGGACCTCCAGGGCTAGGACTTGATACTTGGAAACTCCTGGGCCAGGACTTGATACTTGATACTTGGAAGTTCCAGGGCTAGGACTTGATACTTCAGACTTGGAACCTCCAGTGCCAGGACTTGATACTTGATACTTGGAACTGCCAGAGCCAGGATTTGATACTTGGAACCCCCAGGGCCAGGACTTGATACTTGAAACCTCCAGGGCCAGGACTTGATACCTGGAACCTCCAGGGCCAGGACTTGATACTTGGAACCGCCAGAGCCAGGATTTGATACTTGATATTTGGAACTGCCAGGGCCAGGACTTGATATTTGATGCTTGGAACTGTCAGAGCCAGGACTCGACACTTGAAACATCCAGGGCTAGGACATGATACTTGGGACCTCCAGGGCCAGGACTTGATATTTGGAACCTCCAGGACCAGGACTTGATACATGGTGCTTGGACCCTCCAGGGCCAGGACTTGATACTTGATACTTGGAACTGCCAGGGCTAGGACTTGATACTTCATACTTGGAACTGCCAGAGCCAGGATTTGATACTTGGAACCCCAGGGCCAGGAGTTGATACTTGAAACCTCCAGGGCCAGGACTTGATACCTGGAACCTCCAGGGCCAGGACTTGATACTTGGAACCTCCAGGGCCAGGACTTGATACTTGATACTTCGAACCTCCAGGTCCAGGGCTTGATACTTGGAACTTCCAGAGCCAGGACTTGATACTTGGAACCTCCAAAGCCAGGACTTGATACTTGGAACCTCCAGAGCTAGGACTTGATACTTGGAACCTTCAGAGCCAGGATTTGATACCTGGAACCTCCAGGGCTGGACTTGATTCTTGGAACCTCCAGGGCCAGGACTTGATACTTGATACTTCGAACCGCCAGGTCCAGGGCCTGATACTTGGAACTTCCAGAGCCAGGACTTGATACTTGGAACCTCCAAAGCCAGGACTTGATAATTGGAACCTCAAGGGGCGGGACTTGATATTTGATACTTCGATCCTCCAGGGCCAGGACTTGAAACTCGATACGTTGAAACTCCAGGGCCAGGACTTGATACTAGATACTTGGAACTGCCAGGGCCAGGACTTGAAACTTTATACTTGGAACCGCCAGAGCCAGGACTTGATACTTGATATTTGGAACTGCCAGGGCCAGGACTTGATATTTGATACTTGGAACTGTCAGAGCCAGGACTCGACACTTGAAACATCCAGGGCTAGGACATGATACTTGGGACCTCCAGGGCCAGGACTTGATAGTTGGAACCCCCAGGACCAGGACTTGATTCTTGATACTTGGAAGCTCCGGGGCCAGGACTTGATACTTGATATTTGGAACCGCCAGAGCCAGGACTTGTTACTTGGAACCTCCATGGCCAGGACTTGATACTTGGAACCTCTAGGGCCAGGACTTGATACTTGGAAACTCCAGGGCCAGGACTTGATACTTGATACTTGGAAGTTCCAGGGCCAGGACTTGATACTTGATACTTGGAACTGCCAGGGCTAGGACTTGATACTTCATACTTGGAACTGCCAGAGCCAGGATTTGATACTTGGAACCTCCAGGGCCAGGATTTGATACTTGGAACCCCCAGGGCCAGGACTTGATATTTGGAACGGCCAGGGCCAGGACTTGATATTTGATACTTGGAACTGTCAGAGCCAGGACTCGACACTTGAAACATCCAGGGCTAGGACATGATACTTGGGACCTCCAGGGCCAGGACTTGATAGTTGGAACCCCCAGGACCAGGACTTGATACATGGTACTTGGACCCTCCAGGGCCAGGACTTGATTCTTGATACTTGGAAGCTCCGGGGCCAGGACTTGATACTTGATATCTGGAACCGCCAGAGCCAGGACTTGTTACTTGGAACCTCCATGGCCAGGACTTGATACTTGGAACCTCTAGGGCCAGGACTTGATACTTGGAAACTCCAGGGCCAGGACTTGATACTTGATACTTGGAAGTTCCAGGGCCAGGACTTGATACTTGATACTTGGAACCTCCAGGGCCAGGACTTGATACTTGATACTTGGAACTGCCAGGGCTAGGACTTGATACTTCATACTTGGAACTGCCAGAGCCAGGATTTGATACTT
The DNA here is from genome assembly GCF_030028105.1 of Mobula birostris. Classification (NCBI taxonomy): domain Eukaryota; kingdom Metazoa; phylum Chordata; class Chondrichthyes; order Myliobatiformes; family Myliobatidae; genus Mobula; species Mobula birostris. Next base: position 153,912 of record NW_027278496.1, read on the forward strand.
GGAACCCCCAGGGCCAGGACTTGATACTTGAAACCTCCAGGGCCAGGACTTGATACCTGGAACCTCCAGGGCCAGGATTTGATACTTGGAACATCCAGGGCCAGGATTTGATACTTGGAACCCCCAGGGCCAGGACTTGATATTTGGAACTGCCAGGGCCAGGACTTGATATTTGATACTTGGAACTGTCAGAGCCAGGACTCGACACTTGAAACATCCAGGGCTAGGACATGATACTTGGGACCTCCAGGGCCAGGACTTGATACTTGGATCCTCTTGGGCCAGGACATGATACTTGTAACCTCCAGGGCCAGGACTAGATACTTGGAACCTCCAGGGCCAGGACTTGATACTTGGAAACTCCAGGGCCAGGACTTGATACTGGATACTTGGATGTTCCAGGGCCAGGACTTGATACTTGATACTTGGAACCTCCAGGGCCAGGACTTGATACTTGGAACCTCTAGGGCCAGGACATGATACTTGTAACCTCCAGGGCCAGGACTAGATACTTGGAGCCTCCAGGGCCAGGACTTGATACTTGGAAACTCCAGGGCCAGGACTTGATACATGATACTTGGAACCTCCAGGGCCAGGACTTGATACTTGATACTTGGAACTGCCAGGGCTAGGACTTGATACCTCATACTTGGAACTGCCAGAGCCAGGATTTGATACTTGGAACCCCCAGGGCCAGGACTTGATACTTGGAACCTCCAGAGCCAGGACTTGATACCTGGAACCTCCAGGGCCAGCACTTGATACTTGGAACCTCCAGGGCCAGGACTAGATACTTGGAACCTCCAGGGCCAGGACTTGATACTTGGAAAGTCCAGGGCCAGGACTTGATACTTGATACTTGGAAGTTCCAGGGCCAGGACTTGATACTTGATACTTGGAACCTCCAGGGCCAGGACTTGATACTTGATACTTGGAACTGCCAGGGCAAGGACTTGATACTTCATACTTGGAACTGCCAGAGCCAGGATTTGATACTTGGAACCCCCAGGGCCAGGACTTGATATTTGGAACTGCCAGGGCCAGGACTTGATATTTGATACTTGGAACTGTCAGAGCCAGGACTCGACACTTGAAACATCCAGGGCTAGGACATGATACTTGGGACCTCCAGGGCCAGGACTTGATATTTGGAACCTCCAGGACCAGGACTTGATACTTGATACTTCGAACCTCCAGGTCCAGGGCTTGATACTTGGAACTTCCAGAGCCAGGACTTGATACTTGGAACCTCCAAAGCCAGGACTTGATAATTGGAACCTCAAGGGCCGGGACTTGATATTTGATACTTCGATCCTCCAGGGCCAGGACTTGAAACTCGATACGTTGAAACTCCAGGGCCAGGACTTGATACTTGATAGTTGGAACATCCAGGGCCAGGGCATGATAGTTGTTACTTGGAACTTCCAGGGCCAGGACTTGATACTTGATACTTGATACTTCGAACCTCCAGGGCCAGGACTTGATACTTGGAACCTCCAGGGCCAGGACTTGATACTTGACACTTGGAAGTTCCAGGGCCAGGACTTGATACTTGATACTTGGAACCTCCAGGGCCAGGATTTGATACGTGATACTTGGAAGTTCCATGGCCAGGACTTGATTCTGGATACTTGGAACCGCCAGGGCCAGGACTTGATACTAGATACTTGGAACTGCCAGGGCCAGGACTTGATACTTGATACTTGGAAGTTCCAGGGCCAGGACTTGATACTTGATACTTGGAACCTCCAGGGCCAGGACTTGATACGTGATACTTGGAAGTTCCATGGCCAGGAATTGATATGTGATACTTGGAAGGTCCATGGCCAGGACTCGACACTTGAAACATCCAGGGCTAGGACATGATACTTGGGACCTCCAGGGCCAGGACTTGATATTTGGAACCTCCAGGACCAGGACTTAATACATGGTACTTGGACCCTCCAGGGCCAGGAAATGATTCTTGATACTTGGAAGCTCCGGGGCCAGGACTTGATACTTGATACTTGGAACTGCCAGGGCCATGACTTGATACTTGATACTTGGAACCGCCAGAGCCAGGACTTGTTACTTGGAACCTCCATGGCCAGGACTTGATACTTGGAACCTCTAGGGCCAGGACATGATACTTGTAACCTCCAGGGCCAGGACTAGATACTTGGAACCTCCAGGGCCAGGACTTGATACTTGGAAACTCCAGGGCCAGGACTTGATACTTGATACTTGGATGTTCCAGGGCCAGGACTTGATACTTGATACTTGGAACCTCCAGGGCCAGGACTTGATACTTGGAACCTCTAGGGCCAGGACATGATACTTGTAACCTCTAGGGCCAGGACTAGATACTTGGAGCCTCCAGGGTCAGGACTTGATACTTGGAAACTCCAGGGCCAGGACTTGATACTTGATACTTGGAAGTTCCAGGGCCAGGACTTGATACTTGATACTTGGAACCTCCAGGGCCAGGACTTGATACTTGATAGTTGGAACTGCCAGGGCTTGGACTTGATACCTCATACTTGGAACTGCCAGAGCCAGGATTTGATACTTGGAACCCCCAGGGCCAGGACTTGATACTTCAAACCTCCAGAGCCAGGACTTGATACCTGGAACCTCCAGGGCCAGGACTTGATACTTGGAACCTCCAGGGCCAGGACTAGATACTTGGAACCTCCAGGGCCAGGACTTGATACTTGGAAACTCCAGGGCCAGGACTTGATACTTGATACTTGGAAGTTCCAGGGCCAGGACTTGGTACTTGATACTTGGAACCTCCAGGGCCAGGACTTGATACTTGAAACCTCCAGGGCCAGGACTTGATACCTGGAACCTCCAGGGCCAGGACTTGATACTTGGAACCTCCAGGGCCAGGACTTGATACTTGATACTTCGAACCTCCAGGTCCAGGGCTTGATACTTGGAACTACCAGAGCCAGGACTTTATACTTGGAACCTCCAAAGCCAGGACTTGATTCTTGGAACCTCCAGAGCTAGGACTTGATACTTGGAACCTTCAGAGCCAGGATTTGATACCTGGAACCTCCAGGGCCTGGACTTGATACTTGGAACCTCCAGGGCCAGGACTTGATACTTGATACTTCGAACCTCCAGGTCCAGGGCCTGATACTTGGAACTTCCAGAGCCAGGACTTGATACTTGGAACCTCCAAAGCCAGGACTTGACAATTGGAACCTCAAGGGGCGGGACTTGATATTTGATACTTCGATCCTCCAGGGCCAGGACTTGAAACTCGATACGTTGAAACTCCAGGGCCAGGACTTGATACCTGATAGTTGGAACATCCAGGGCCAGGACTTGATACTAGATACTTGGAACTGCCAGGGCCAGGACTTGATACTTTATACTTGGAACCGCCAGAGCCAGGACTTGATACTTGATATTTGGAACTGCCAGGGCCAGGACTTGATATTTGATACTTGGAACTGTCAGAGCCAGGACTCGTCACTTGAAACATCCAGGGCTAGGACATGATACTTGCGACCTCCAGGGCCAGGACTTGATACTTGGAACCTCCAGGACCAGGACATGATACATGGTACTTGGACCCTCCAGGGCCAGGACTTGATTCTTGATACTTGGAAGCTCCGGGGCCAGGACTTGATACTTGATACTTGGAACCGCCAGAGCCAGGACTTGTTACTTGGAACCTCCATGGCCAGGACTTGATACTTGGAACCTCTAGGGCCAGGACATGATACTTGTAAACTCCAGGGCCAGGACTAGATACTTGGAACCACCAGGGCCAGGACTTGATACTTGGAAACTCCAGGGCCAGGACTTGATACTTGATACTTGGAAGTTCCAGGGCCAGGACTTGATACTTGATACTTGGAACCTCCAGGGCCAGGACTTGATACTTGATACTTGGAACTGCCAGGGCTAGGACTTGATACTTCATACTTGGAACTGCCAGAGCCAGGATTTGATACTTGGAACCCCCAGGGCCAGGACTTGATACTTGAAACCTCCAGGGCCAGGACTTGATACCTGGAACCTCCAGGGCCAGGATTTGATACTTGGAACCTCCAGAGCCAGGACTTGATAGTTGGAACTGACAGAGCCAGGGCTTGATACTTGGAACCACCAGGGCCAGGTCAAGACTTGGAACCTCCAGAACCAGGACTTGATACTTGGACCCTCCAGGGCCAGGACTTGATTCTTGATACTTGGAAGCTCCGGGGCCAGGACTTGATACTTGATACTTGGAACTGCCAGGGCCATGACTTGATACTTGATACTTGGAACCGCCAGGGCCAGGACTTGTTACTTGGAACCTCCATAGCCAGGACTTGATACGTGGAACCTCCCGGGCCAGGACATGATACTTGTAATCTCCAGGGCCAGGACTAGATACTTGAAACCTCCAGGGCCAGGACGTGATACTTGGAACTGCCAGGGCGAGGACTTGATACTTGATACTTGGAACCTCCAGAGCCAGGACTTGATACTTGGAACCTCCAGAGCCAGGACTTGATACCTGGAACCAAAGCCAGGACTTGACACTTGACACTTGGAACTGCCAGGGCCAGGACTTGATACTTGATACTTGGAACTGCCAGGGCCAGGACTTGATACTTGATACTTTGAACTGCCAGGGCCAGGACTTGATACTTGATACTTGGAACTGCCAGAGCCAGGACTTGATACTTGGAACCTCCAGAGCCAGGACATGATACTTGGAACCACCAGGGCCAGGACTTGATACTTGATACTTGGAACTGCCAGGGCCACGACTTGATACATGGAACCTCCAGGGCCAGGTCATGATACTTGGAACCTCCAGGTCCAGGGCTTGATACATGGAACCTCCAGGGCCAGGTCATGATACTTGGAACCTCCAGATTCAGGCCTTGATACTTGGAACCTCCAGGGCCAGGACTTGATACTTGGAACCTCCAGGGCCAGGACTTGATACTTGACACTTGGAAGTTCCAGGGCCAGGACTTGATACTTGATACTTGGAACCTCCAGGGCCAGGACTTGATACGTGATACTTGGATGTTCAATGGCCAGGACTTGATACTTGATACTTGGAACCGCCAGGGCCAGGACTTGATACTAGATACTTGATACTTGGAACCGCCAGGGCTAGGACCTGATACTTGATACTTGGAACTGCCAAGGCCAGGACTTGATACTTGGGACAACCAGAGCCGGGACTTGATACTTGGAACCTTCAGGGCCAGGACTTGAGACTTGATACTTGGAAACTCCAGGGCCAGGACTTGATACTTGGAACCACCAGGGCCAGGACAAGACTTGGAACCTCCAGAGCCAGGACTTGATAGTTGGAACTGACAGAGCCAGGACTTGATACTTGGAACCACCAGGGCCAGGTCAAGACTTGGAACCTCCAGAACCAGGACTTGATACTTGGAACCTGCAGGACCAGGACTTGATATTTGGAAACTCCAGGGCCAGGACTTGATACATGGTACTTGGACCCTCCAGGGCCAGGACTTGATTCTTGATACTTGGAAGCTCCGGGGCCAGGACTTGATACTTGATACTTGGAACTGCCAGGGCCATGACTTGATACTTGATACTTGGAACCGCCAGAGCCAGGACTTGTTACTTGGAACCTCCATAGCCAGGACTTGATACGTGGAGCCTCCCGGGCCAGGACATGATACTTGTAACCTCCAGGGCCAGGACTAGATACTTGAAACCTCCAGGGCCAGGACGTGATTCTTGGAACTGCCAGGGCGAGGACTTGATACTTGATACTTGGAACCTCCAGAGCCAGGACTTATACTTGGAACCTCCAGAGCCAGGACTTGATACCTGGAACCAAAGCCAGGACTTGACACTTGACGCTTGGAACTGCCAGGGCCAGGACTTGATACTTGATACTTGGAACTGCCAGGGCCAGGTCTTGATACTTGATACTTTGAACTGCCAGGGCCAGGGCTTGATACTTGATACTTGGAACTGCCAGAGCCAGGACTTGATACTTGGAACCTCCAGAGCCAGGACATGATACTTGGAACCGCCAGGGCCAGGACTTGATACTTGATACTTGGAACTGCCAGGGCCACGACTTGATACATGGAACCTCCAGGGCCAGGTCATGATACTTGGAACCTCCAGATTCAGGCCTTGATACTTGGAACCTCCAGGGCCAGGACTTGATACTTGGAACCTCCAGGGCCAGGACTTGATACTTGACACTTGGAAGTTCCAGGGCCAGGACTTGATACTTGATACTTGGAACCTCCAGGGCCAGGACTTGATACGTGATACTTGGAAGTTCCATGGCCAGGACTTGATACTTGATACTTGGAACCTCCAAAGCCAGGACTTGATACTTGGAACCTCCAGAGCTAGGACTTGATACTTGGAACCTTCAGAGCCAGGACTTGATACTTGATACTTCGAACCTCCAGGTCCAGGGCTTGATACTTGGAACTTCCAGAGCCAGGACTTGATACTTGGAACCTCCAAAGCCAGGACTTGATAATTGGAACCTCAAGGGCCGGGACTTGATATTTGATACTTCGATCCTCCAGGGCCAGGACTTGAAACTCGATACGTTGAAACTCCAGGGCCAGGACTTGATACTTGATAGTTGGAACATCCAGGGCCATGACTTGATACTTGATACTTGGAACCGTCAGGGCCAGGACTTGTTACTTGGAACCTCCATAGCCAGGACTTGATACGTGGAACCTCCCGGGCCAGGACATGATACTTGTAATCTCCAGGGCCAGGACTAGATACTTGAAACCTCCAGGGCCAGGACGTGATACTTGGAACTGCCAGGGCGTGGACTTGATACTTGATACTTGGAACCTCCAGAGCCAGGACTTGATACTTGGAACCTCCAGAGCCAGGACTTGATACGTGATACTTGGAAGTTCAATGGCCAGGACTTGATACTTGATACTTGGAACCGCCAGGGCCAGGACTTGATACTAGATACTTGATACTTGGAACTGCCAGGGCTAGGACCTGATACTTGATACTTGGAACTGCCAAGGCCAGGACTTGATACTTGGGACAACCAGAGCCGGGACTTGATACTTGGAACCTTCAGGGCCAGGACTTGAGACTTGATACTTGGAAACTCCAGGGCCAGGACTTGATACTTGGAACCACCAGGGCCAGGACAAGACTTGGAACCTCCAGAGCCAGGACTTGATAGTTGGAACTGACAGAGCCAGGACTTGATACTTGGAACCACCAGGGCCAGGACTTGATACGTGATACTTGGAAGTTCAATGGCCAGGACTTGATACTTGATACTTGGAACCGCCAGGGCCAGGACTTGATACTTGGAACCTCCAGAGCCAGGACTTGATACGTGATACTTGGAAGTTCAATGGCCAGGACTTGATACTTGATACTTGGAACCGCCAGGGCCAGGACTTGATACTAGATACTTGATACTTGGAACCGCCAGGGCTAGGACCTGATACTTGATACTTGGAACCTCCAGATTCAGGCCTTGATACTTGGAACCTCCAGGGCCAGGACTTGATACTTGGAACCTCCAGGGCCAGGACTTGATACGTGATACTTGGAAGTTCCATGGCCAGGACTTGATACTTGATACTTGGAACCTCCAAAGCCAGGACTTGATACTTGGAACCTCCAGAGCTAGGACTTGATACTTGGAACCTTCAGAGCCAGGATTTGATACCTGGAACCTCCAGGGCCAGGTCTTGATACTTGGAACCTCCAGGGCCAGGACTTGATACTTGATACTTCGAACCTCCAGGTCCAGGGCTTGATACTTGGAACTTCCAGAGCCAGGACTTGATACTTGGAACCTCCAAAGCCAGGACTTGATAATTGGAACCTCAAGGGCCGGGACTTGATATTTGATACTTCGATCCTCCAGGGCCAGGACTTGAAACTCGATACGTTGAAACTCCAGGGCCAGGACTTGATACTTGATAGTTGGAACATCCAGGGCCATGACTTGATACTTGATACTTGGAACCGCCAGGGCCAGGACTTGTTACTTGGAACCTCCATAGCCAGGACTTGATACGTGGAACCTCCCGGGCCAGGACATGATACTTGTAATCTCCAGGGCCAGGACTAGATACTTGAAACCTCCAGGGCCAGGACGTGATACTTGGAACTGCCAGGGCGTGGACTTGATACTTGATACTTGGAACCTCCAGAGCCAGGACTTGATACTTGGAACCTCCAGAGCCAGGACTTGATACCTGGAACCAAAGCCAGGACTTGACACTTGACACTTGGAACTGCCAGGGCCAGGACTTGATACTTGATACTTGGAACCTCCAGAGCCAGGACATGATACTTGGAACCGCCAGGGCCAGGACTTGATACTTGATACTTGGAACTGCCAGGGCCACGACTTGATACATGGAACCTCCAGGGCCAGGTCATGATACTTGGAACCTCCAGATTCAGGCCTTGATACTTGGAACCTCCAGGGCCAGGACTTGATACTTGGAACCTCCAGGGCCAGGACTTGATACTTGACACTTGGAAGTTCCAGGGCCAGGACTTGATACATGATACTTGGAACCTCCAGGGCCAGGACTTGATACGTGATACTTGGAAGTTCCATGGCCAGGACTTGATACTTGATACTTGGAACCGCCAGGGCCAGGACTTGATACTAGATACTTGGAACTGCCAGGGCCAGGACTTGATACTTGATACTTGGAAGTTCCAGGGCCAGGACTTGATACTTGATATTTGGAACTACCAGGGCCAGGACTTGATATTTGATACTTGGAACTGTCAGAGCCAGGACTCGACACTTGAAACATCCAGGGCTAGGACATGATACTTGGGACCTCCAGGGCCAGGATATTTGGAACCTCCAGGACCAGGACTTGATACATGGTACTTGGACCCTCCAGGGCCAGGACTTGATACTTGATACTTGGAACTGCCAGGGCTAGGACTTGATACTTCATACTTGGAACTGCCAGAGCCAGGATTTGATACTTGGAACCCCCAGGGCCAGGACTTGATACTTGAAACCTCCAGGGCCAGGACTTGATACCTGGAACCTCCAGGGCCAGGACTTGATACTTGGAAACTCCAGGGCCCGGACTTGATACTTGATACTTCGAACCTCCAGGTCCAGGGCTTGATACTTGGAACCTCCAAAGCCAGGACTTGATAATTGGAACCTCCAGAGCTAGGACTTGATACTTGGAACCTTCAGAGCCAGGATTTGATACCTGGAACCTCCAGGGCCAGGTCTTGATACTTGGAACCTCCAGGGCCAGGACTTGATACTTGATACTTCGAACCTCCAGGTCCAGGGCTTGATACTTGGAATTTCCAGAGCCAGGACTTGATACTTGGAACCTCCAAAGCCAGGACTTGATAATTGGAACCTCAAGGGCCGGGACTTGATATTTGATACTTCGATCCTCCATGGCCAGGACTTGAAACTCGATACGTTGAAACTCCAGGGCCAGGACTTGATACTTGATAGTTGGAACATCCAGGGCCAGGGCATGATAGTTGTTACTTGGAACTTCCAGGGCCAGGACTTGATACTTGATAATTGATACTTGGAACCGCCAGGGCTAGGACCTGATACTTAATACTTGGAACTGCCAAGGACAGGACTTGATACTTGGGACAACCAGAGCCGGGACTTGATACTTGGAACCTTCAGGGCCAGGACTTGAGACTTGATACTTGGAAACTCCAGGGCCAGGACTTGATACTTGGAACCACCAGGGCCAGGACAAGACTTGGAACCTCCAGAGCCAGGACTTGATAGTTGGAACTGACAGTGCCAGGACTTGATACTTGGAACCACCAGGGCCAGGTCAAGACTTGGAACCTCCAGAGCCAGGACTTGATACTTGGAACCTCCAAAGCCAGGACTTGATACTTGGAACCTCCAGAGCTAGGACTTGATACTTGGACCCTCCAGGGCCAGGACTTGATTCTTGATACTTGGAAGCTCCGGGGCCAGGACTTGATACTTGATACTTGGAACTGCCAGGGCCATGACTTGATACTTGATACTTGGAACCGCCAGGGCCAGGACTTGTTACTTGGAACCTCCATAGCCAGGACTTGATACGTGGAACCTCCCGGGCCAGGACATGATACATGTAATCTCCAGGGCCAGGACTAGATACTTGAAACCTCCAGGGCCAGGACGTGATACTTGGAACTGCCAGGGCGAGGACTTGATACTTGATACTTGGAACCTCCAGAGCCAGGACTTGATACTTGGAACCTCCAGAGCCAGGACTTGATACCTGGAACCAAAGCCAGGACTTGACACTTGACACTTGGAACTGCCAGGGCCAGGACTTGATACTTGATACTTGGAACTGCCAGGGCCAGGACTTGATACTTGATACTTTGAACTGCCAGGGCCAGGACTTGATACTTGATACTTGGAACTGCCAGAGCCAGGACTTGATACTTGGAACCTCCAGAGCCAGGACATGATACTTGGAACCGCCAGGGCCAGGACTTGATACTTGATACTTGGAACTGCCAGGGCCACGACTTGATACATGGAACCTCCAGGGCCAGGTCATGATAATTGGAACCTCCAGATTCAGGCCCTGATACTTGGAACCTCCAGGGCCAGGACTTGATACTTGGAACCTCCAGGGCCAGGACTTGATACGTGATACTTGGAAGTTTCATGGCCAGGACTTGATACTTGATACTTGGAACCGCCAGGGCCAGGACTTGATACTAGATACTTGGAACTGCCAGGGCCAGGACTTGATATTTGATACTTGGAACTGTCAGAGCCAGGACTCGACACTTGAAACATCCAGGGCTAGGACATGATACTTGGGACCTCCAGGGCCAGGACTTGATATTTGGAACCTCCAGGACCAGGACTTGATACATGGTACTTGGACCCTCCAGGGCCAGGAAATGATTCTTGATACTTGGAAGTTCCGGGGCCAGGACTTGATACTTGATACTTGGAACCGCCAGAGCCAGGACTTGTTACTTGGAACCTCCATGGCCAGGACTTGATACTTGGAACCTCCAGGGCCAGGACATGATACTTGTAACCTCCAGGGCCAGGACTAGATACTTGGAGCCTCCAGGGCCAGGACTTGATACTTGGAAACTCCAGGGCCAGGACTTGATACTTGATACTTGGAAGTTCCAGGGCCAGGACTTGATACTTGATACTTGGAACCTCCAGGGCCAGGACTTGATACTTGATACTTGGAACTGCCAGGGCTAGGACTTGATACCTCATACTTGGAACTGCCAGAGCCAGGATTTGATACTTGGAACCCCCAGGGCCAGGACTTGATACTTGAAACCTCCAGGGCCAGGACTTGATACCTGGAACCTCCAGGGCCAGGACTTGATACTTGGAACCTCCAGGGCCAGGACTAGATACTTGGAACCTCCAGGGCCAGGACTTGATACTTGGAAACTCCAGGGCCAGGACTTGATACTTGATACTTGGAAGTTCCAGGGCCAGGACTTGATACTTGATACTTGGAAACTCCACGGCCAGGACTTGATACTTGATACTTGGAAGTTCCAGGGCCAGGACTTGATACTTGATACTTGGAACTTCCAGAGCCAGGACTTGATACTTGGAACATCCAAAGCCAGGACTTGATACTTGGAACCTCCAGAGCTGGGACTTGATACTTGGAACCTTCAGAGCCAGGATTTGATACCTGGAACCTCCAGGGCCAGGACTTGATACTTGGAACCTCCAGGGCCAGGACTTGATACTTGGAACTTCCAGAGCCAGGACTTGATACTTGGAACCTCCAAAGCCAGGACTTGATAATTGGAACCTCAAGGGCCGGGACTTGATATTTGATACTTCGATCCTCCAGGGCCAGGACTTGAAACTCGATACGTTGAAACTCCAGGGCCAGGACTTGATAGTTGATAGTTGGAACATCCAGGGCCAGGGCTTGATAGTTGTTACTTGGAACTTCCAGGGCCAGGACTTGATACATGGTACTTGGAACTGCCACGGCCATGACTTGATACTTGATATTTGGAACCGCCAGAGCCAGGACTTGTTACTTGGAACCTCCATGGCCAGGACTTGATACTTGGAACCTCTAGGGCCAGGACTTGATACTTGGAAACTCCAGGGCCAGGACTTGATACTTGATACTTGGAACCTCCAGGGCCAGGACTTGATACTTGATACTTGGAACTGCCAGGGCTAGGACTTGATACTTCATACTTGGAACTGCCAGAGCCAGGATTTGATACTTGGAACCCCCAGGGCCAGGACTTGATACTTGAAACCTCCAGGGCCAGGACTTGATACCTGGAACCTCCAGGGCCAGGATTTGATACTTGGGACCTCCAGGGCCAGGACTTGATACTTGGAAACTCCTGGGCCAGGACTTGATACTTGATACTTGGAAGTTCCAGGGCCAGGACTTGATACTTGATATTTGGAACTGCCAGGGCCAGGACTTGATATTTGATACTTGGAACTGTCAGAGCCAGGACTCGACACTTGAAACATCCAGGGCTAGGACATGATACTTGGGACCTCCAGGGCCAGGACTTGATAGTTGGAACCCCCAGGACCAGGACTTGATTCTTGATACTTGGAAGCTCCGGGGCCAGGACTTGATACTTGATATTTGGAACCGCCAGAGCCAGGACTTGTTACTTGGAACCTCCATGGCCAGGACTTGATACTTGGAACCTCTAGGGCCAGGACTTGATACTTGGAAACTCCAGGGCCAGGACTTGATACTTGATACTTGGAAGTTCCAGGGCCAGGACTTGATACTTGATACTTGGAACTGCCAGGGCTAGGACTTGATACTTCATACTTGGAACTGCCAGAGCCAGGATTTGATACTTGGAACCTCCAGGGCCAGGACTTGATACCTGGAACCTCCAGGGCCAGGATTTGATACTTGGAACATCCAGGGCCAGGATTAGATACTTGGAACCTCCAGGGCTAGGACTTGATACTTCATACTTGGAACTGCCAGAGCAAGGATTTGATACTTGGAACCCCCAGGGCCAGGACTTGATATTTGGAACGGCCAGGGCCAGGACTTGATATTTGATACTTGGAACTGTCAGAGCCAGGACTCGACACTTGAAACATCCAGGGCTAGGACATGATACTTGGGACCTCCAGGGCCAGGACTTGATAGTTGGAACCCCCAGGACCAGGACTTGATACATGGTACTTGGACCCTCCAGGGCCAGGACTTGATTCTTGATACTTGGAAGCTCCGGGGCCAGGACTTGATACTTGATATCTGGAACCGCCAGAGCCAGGACTTGTTACTTGGAACCTCCATGGCCAGGACTTGATACTTGGAACCTCTAGGGCCAGGACTTGATACTTGGAAACTCCAGGGCCAGGACTTGATACTTGATACTTGGAAGTTCCAGGGCCAGGACTTGATACCTGATACTTGGAACCTCCAGGGCCAGGACTTGATACTTGATACTTGGAACTGCCAAGGCTAGGACTTGATACTTCATACTTGGAACTGCCAGAGCCAGGATTTGATACTTGGAACCCCCAGGGCCAGGACTTGATACTTGAAACCTCCAGGGCCAGGACTTGATACCTGGAACCTCCAGGGCCAGGATTTGATACTTGGAACATCCAGGGCCAGGATTAGATACTTGGAACCTCCAGGGCCAGGACTTGATACTTGATACTTGGAAGTTCCAGGGCCAGGACTTGATACTTGATACTTGGAACCTCCAGGGCCAGGACTTGATACTTGATACTTGGAACTGCCAGAGCCAGGATTTGATACTTGGAACCCCCAGGGCCAGGACTTGATACTTGAAACCTCCAGGGCCAGGACTTGATACCTGGAACCTCCAGGGCCAGGATTTGATACTTGGAACATCCAGGGCCAGGATTAGATACTTGGAACCTCCAGGGCCAGGACTTGATACTTGATACTTTTAACTGCCAGGGCTAGGACTTGATACTTCATACTTGGAACTGCCAGAGCAAGGATTTGATACTTGGAACCCCCAGGGCCAGGACTTGATATTTGGAACTGCCAGGGCCAGGACTTGATATTTGATACTTGGAACTGTCAGAGCCAGGACTCGACACTTGAAACATCCAGGGCTAGGACATGATACTTGGGACCTCCAGGGCCAGGACTTGATACTTGGATCCTCTTGGGCCAGGACATGATACTTGTAACCTCCAGGGCCAGGACTAGATACTTGGAACCTCCAGGGCCAGGACTTGATACTTGGAAACTCCAGGGCCAGGACTTGATACTGGATACTTGGATGTTCCAGGGCCAGGACTTGATACTTGATACTTGGAACCTCCAGGGCCAGGACTTGATACTTGGAACCTCTAGGGCCAGGACATGATACTTGTAACCTCCAGGGCCAGGACTAGATACTTGGAGCCTCCAGGGCCAGGACTTGATACTTGGAAACTCCAGGGCCAGGACTTGATACATGATACTTGGAACCTCCAGGGCCAGGACTTGATACTTGATACTTGGAACTGCCAGGGCTAGGACTTGATACCTCATACTTGGAACTGCCAGAGCCAGGATTTGATACTTGGAACCCCCAGGGCCAGGACTTGATACTTGGAACCTCCAGAGCCAGGACTTGATACCTGGAACCTCCAGGGCCAGCACTTGATACTTGGAACCTCCAGGGCCAGGACTAGATACTTGGAACCTCCAGGGCCAGGACTTGATACTTGGAAAGTCCAGGGCCAGGACTTGATACTTGATACTTGGAAGTTCCAGGGCCAGGACTTGATACTTGATACTTGGAACCTCCAGGGCCAGGACTTGATACTTGATACTTGGAACTGCCAGGGCAAGGACTTGATACTTCATACTTGGAACTGCCAGAGCCAGGATTTGATACTTGGAACCCCCAGGGCCAGGACTTGATATTTGGAACTGCCAGGGCCAGGACTTGATATTTGATACTTGGAACTGTCAGAGCCAGGACTCGACACTTGAAACATGCAGGGCTAGGACATGATACTTGGGACCTCCAGGGCCAGGACTTGATATTTGGAACCTCCAGGACCAGGACTTGATACTTGATACTTCGAACCTCCAGGTCCAGGGCTTGATACTTGGAACTTCCAGAGCCAGGACTTGATACTTGGAACCTCCAAAGCCAGGACTTGATAATTGGAACCTCAAGGGCCGGGACTTGATATTTGATACTTCGATCCTCCAGGGCCAGGACTTGAAACTCGATACGTTGAAACTCCAGGGCCAGGACTTGATACTTGATAGTTGGAACATCCAGGGCCAGGGCATGATAGTTGTTACTTGGAACTTCCAGGGCCAGGACTTGATACTTGATACTTGATACTTCGAACCTCCAGGGCCAGGACTTGATACTTGGAACCTCCAGGGCCAGGACTTGATACTTGACACTTGGAAGTTCCAGGGCCAGGACTTGATACTTGATACTTGGAACCTCCAGGGCCAGGATTTGATACGTGATACTTGGAAGTTCCATGGCCAGGACTTGATTCTGGATACTTGGAACCGCCAGGGCCAGGACTTGATACTAGATACTTGGAACTGCCAGGGCCAGGACTTGATACTTGATACTTGGAAGTTCCAGGGCCAGGACTTGATACTTGATACTTGGAACCTCCAGGGCCAGGACTTGATACGTGATACTTGGAAGTTCCATGGCCAGGAATTGATATGTGATACTTGGAAGGTCCATGGCCAGGACTCGACACTTGAAACATCCAGGGCTAGGACATGATACTTGGGACCTCCAGGGCCAGGACTTGATATTTGGAACCTCCAGGACCAGGACTTAATACATGGTACTTGGACCCTCCAGGGCCAGGAAATGATTCTTGATACTTGGAAGCTCCGGGGCCAGGACTTGATACTTGATACTTGGAACTGCCAGGGCCATGACTTGATACTTGATACTTGGAACCGCCAGAGCCAGGACTTGTTACTTGGAACCTCCATGGCCAGGACTTGATACTTGGAACCTCTAGGGCCAGGACATGATACTTGTAACCTCCAGGGCCAGGACTAGATACTTGGAACCTCCAGGGCCAGGACTTGATACTTGGAAACTCCAGGGCCAGGACTTGATACTTGATACTTGGATGTTCCAGGGCCAGGACTTGATACTTGATACTTGGAACCTCCAGGGCCAGGACTTGATACTTGGAACCTCTAGGGCCAGGACATGATACTTGTAACCTCTAGGGCCAGGACTAGATACTTGGAGCCTCCAGGGTCAGGACTTGATACTTGGAAACTCCAGGGCCAGGACTTGATACTTGATACTTGGAAGTTCCAGGGCCAGGACTTGATACTTGATACTTGGAACCTCCAGGGCCAGGACTTGATACTTGATAGTTGGAACTGCCAGGGCTTGGACTTGATACCTCATACTTGGAACTGCCAGAGCCAGGATTTGATACTTGGAACCCCCAGGGCCAGGACTTGATACTTCAAACCTCCAGAGCCAGGACTTGATACCTGGAACGTCCAGGGCCAGGACTTGATACTTGGAACCTCCAGGGCCAGGACTAGATACTTGGAACCTCCAGGGCCAGGACTTGATACTTGGAAACTCCAGGGCCAGGACTTGATACTTGATACTTGGAAGTTCCAGGGCCAGGACTTGGTACTTGATACTTGGAACTGCCAGGGCTAGGACTTGATACTTCATACTTGGAACTGCCAGAGCCAGGATTTGATTCTTGGAACCCCCAGGGCCAGGACTTGATACTTGAAACCTCCAGGGCCAGGACTTGATACCTGGAACCTCCAGGGCCAGGACTTGATACTTGGAACCTCCAGGGCCAGGACTTGATACTTGATACTTCGAACCTCCAGGTCCAGGGCTTGATACTTGGAACTACCAGAGCCAGGACTTTATACTTGGAACCTCCAAAGCCAGGACTTGATTCTTGGAACCTCCAGAGCTAGGACTTGATACTTGGAACCTTCAGAGCCAGGATTTGATACCTGGAACCTCCAGGGCCTGGACTTGATACTTGGAACCTCCAGGGCCAGGACTTGATACTTGATACTTCGAACCTCCAGGTCCAGGGCCTGATACTTGGAACTTCCAGAGCCAGGACTTGATACTTGGAACCTCCAAAGCCAGGACTTGACAATTGGAACCTCAAGGGGCGGGACTTGATATTTGATACTTCGATCCTCCAGGGCCAGGACTTGAAACTCGATACGTTGAAACTCCAGGGCCAGGACTTGATACCTGATAGTTGGAACATCCAGGGCCAGGACTTGATACTAGATACTTGGAACTGCCAGGGCCAGGACTTGATACTTTATACTTGGAACCGCCAGAGCCAGGACTTGATACTTGATATTTGGAACTGCCAGGGCCAGGACTTGATATTTGATACTTGGAACTGTCAGAGCCAGGACTCGTCACTTGAAACATCCAGGGCTAGGACATGATACTTGCGACCTCCAGGGCCAGGACTTGATACTTGGAACCTCCAGGACCAGGACATGATACATGGTACTTGGACCCTCCAGGGCCAGGACTTGATTCTTGATACTTGGAAGCTCCGGGGCCAGGACTTGATACTTGATACTTGGAACCGCCAGAGCCAGGACTTGTTACTTGGAACCTCCATGGCCAGGACTTGATACTTGGAACCTCTAGGGCCAGGACATGATACTTGTAAACTCCAGGGCCAGGACTAGATACTTGGAACCACCAGGGCCAGGACTTGATACTTGGAAACTCCAGGGCCAGGACTTGATACTTGATACTTGGAAGTTCCAGGGCCAGGACTTGATACTTGATACTTGGAACCTCCAGGGCCAGGACTTGATACTTGATACTTGGAACTGCCAGGGCTAGGACTTGATACTTCATACTTGGAACTGCCAGAGCCAGGATTTGATACTTGGAACCCCCAGGGCCAGGACTTGATACTTGATACCTCCAGGGCCAGGACTTGATACCTGGAACCTCCAGGGCCAGGATTTGATACTTGGAACCTCCAGAGCCAGGACTTGATAGTTGGAACTGACAGAGCCAGGGCTTGATACTTGGAACCACCAGGGCCAGGTCAAGACTTGGAACCTCCAGAACCAGGACTTGATACTTGGACCCTCCAGGGCCAGGACTTGATTCTTGATACTTGGAAGCTCCGGGGCCAGGACTTGATACTTGATACTTGGAACTGCCAGGGCCATGACTTGATACTTGATACTTGGAACCGCCAGGGCCAGGACTTGTTACTTGGAACCTCCATAGCCAGGACTTGATACGTGGAACCTCCCGGGCCAGGACATGATACTTGTAATCTCCAGGGCCAGGACTAGATACTTGAAACCTCCAGGGCCAGGACGTGATACTTGGAACTGCCAGGGCGAGGACTTGATACTTGATACTTGGAACCTCCAGAGCCAGGACTTGATACTTGGAACCTCCAGAGCCAGGACTTGATACCTGGAACCAAAGCCAGGACTTGACACTTGACACTTGGAACTGCCAGGGCCAGGACTTGATACTTGATACTTGGAACTGCCAGGGCCAGGACTTGATACTTGATACTTTGAACTGCCAGGGCCAGGACTTGATACTTGATACTTGGAACTGCCAGAGCCAGGACTTGATACTTGGAACCTCCAGAGCCAGGACATGATACTTGGAACCACCAGGGCCAGGACTTGATACTTGATACTTGGAACTGCCAGGGCCACGACTTGATACATGGAACCTCCAGGGCCAGGTCATGATACTTGGAACCTCCAGGTCCAGGGCTTGATACATGGAACCTCCAGGGCCAGGTCATGATACTTGGAACCTCCAGATTCAGGCCTTGATACTTGGAACCTCCAGGGCCAGGACTTGATACTTGGAACCTCCAGGGCCAGGACTTGATACTTGACACTTGGAAGTTCCAGGGCCAGGACTTGATACTTGATACTTGGAACCTCCAGGGCCAGGACTTGATACGTGATACTTGGATGTTCAATGGCCAGGACTTGATACTTGATACTTGGAACCGCCAGGGCCAGGACTTGATACTAGATACTTGATACTTGGAACCGCCAGGGCTAGGACCTGATACTTGATACTTGGAACTGCCAAGGCCAGGACTTGATACTTGGGACAACCAGAGCCGGGACTTGATACTTGGAACCTTCAGGGCCAGGACTTGAGACTTGATACTTGGAAACTCCAGGGCCAGGACTTGATACTTGGAACCACCAGGGCCAGGACAAGACTTGGAACCTCCAGAGCCAGGACTTGATAGTTGGAACTGACAGAGCCAGGACTTGATACTTGGAACCACCAGGGCCAGGTCAAGACTTGGAACCTCCAGAACCAGGACTTGATACTTGGAACCTGCAGGACCAGGACTTGATATTTGGAAACTCCAGGGCCAGGACTTGATACATGGTACTTGGACCCTCCAGGGCCAGGACTTGATTCTTGATACTTGGAAGCTCCGGGGCCAGGACTTGATACTTGATACTTGGAACTGCCAGGGCCATGACTTGATACTTGATACTTGGAACCGCCAGAGCCAGGACTTGTTACTTGGAACCTCCATAGCCAGGACTTGATACGTGGAGCCTCCCGGGCCAGGACATGATACTTGTAACCTCCAGGGCCAGGACTAGATACTTGAAACCTCCAGGGCCAGGACGTGATTCTTGGAACTGCCAGGGCGAGGACTTGATACTTGATACTTGGAACCTCCAGAGCCAGGACTTATACTTGGAACCTCCAGAGCCAGGACTTGATACCTGGAACCAAAGCCAGGACTTGACACTTGACGCTTGGAACTGCCAGGGCCAGGACTTGATACTTGATACTTGGAACTGCCAGGGCCAGGTCTTGATACTTGATACTTTGAACTGCCAGGGCCAGGGCTTGATACTTGATACTTGGAACTGCCAGAGCCAGGACTTGATACTTGGAACCTCCAGAGCCAGGACATGATACTTGGAACCGCCAGGGCCAGGACTTGATACTTGATACTTGGAACTGCCAGGGCCACGACTTGATACATGGAACCTCCAGGGCCAGGTCATGATACTTGGAACCTCCAGATTCAGGCCTTGATACTTGGAACCTCCAGGGCCAGGACTTGATACTTGGAACCTCCAGGGCCAGGACTTGATACTTGACACTTGGAAGTTCCAGGGCCAGGACTTGATACTTGATACTTGGAACCTCCAGGGCCAGGACTTGATACGTGATACTTGGAAGTTCCATGGCCAGGACTTGATACTTGATACTTGGAACCTCCAAAGCCAGGACTTGATACTTGGAACCTCCAGAGCTAGGACTTGATACTTGGAACCTTCAGAGCCAGGACTTGATACTTGATACTTCGAACCTCCAGGTCCAGGGCTTGATACTTGGAACTTCCAGAGCCAGGACTTGATACTTGGAACCTCCAAAGCCAGGACTTGATAATTGGAACCTCAAGGGCCGGGACTTGATATTTGATACTTCGATCCTCCAGGGCCAGGACTTGAAACTCGATACGTTGAAACTCCAGGGCCAGGACTTGATACTTGATAGTTGGAACATCCAGGGCCATGACTTGATACTTGATACTTGGAACCGTCAGGGCCAGGACTTGTTACTTGGAACCTCCATAGCCAGGACTTGATACGTGGAACCTCCCGGGCCAGGACATGATACTTGTAATCTCCAGGGCCAGGACTAGATACTTGAAACCTCCAGGGCCAGGACGTGATACTTGGAACTGCCAGGGCGTGGACTTGATACTTGATACTTGGAACCTCCAGAGCCAGGACTTGATACTTGGAACCTCCAGAGCCAGGACTTGATACGTGATACTTGGAAGTTCAATGGCCAGGACTTGATACTTGATACTTGGAACCGCCAGGGCCAGGACTTGATACTAGATACTTGATACTTGGAACCGCCAGGGCTAGGACCTGATACTTGATACTTGGAACTGCCAAGGCCAGGACTTGATACTTGGGACAACCAGAGCCGGGACTTGATACTTGGAACCTTCAGGGCCAGGACTTGAGACTTGATACTTGGAAACTCCAGGGCCAGGACTTGATACTTGGAACCACCAGGGCCAGGACAAGACTTGGAACCTCCAGAGCCAGGACTTGATAGTTGGAACTGACAGAGCCAGGACTTGATACTTGGAACCACCAGGGCCAGGACTTGATACGTGATACTTGGAAGTTCAATGGCCAGGACTTGATACTTGATACTTGGAACCGCCAGGGCCAGGACTTGATACTTGGAACCTCCAGAGCCAGGACTTGATACGTGATACTTGGAAGTTCAATGGCCAGGACTTGATACTTGATACTTGGAACCGCCAGGGCCAGGACTTGATACTAGATACTTGATACTTGGAACCGCCAGGGCTAGGACCTGATACTTGATACTTGGAACCTCCAGATTCAGGCCTTGATACTTGGAACCTCCAGGGCCAGGACTTGATACTTGGAACCTCCAGGGCCAGGACTTGATACGTGATACTTGGAAGTTCCATGGCCAGGACTTGATACTTGATACTTGGAACCTCCAAAGCCAGGACTTGATACTTGGAACCTCCAGAGCTAGGACTTGATACTTGGAACCTTCAGAGCCAGGATTTGATACCTGGAACCTCCAGGGCCAGGTCTTGATACTTGGAACCTCCAGGGCCAGGACTTGATACTTGATACTTCGAACCTCCAGGTCCAGGGCTTGATACTTGGAACTTCCAGAGCCAGGACTTGATACTTGGAACCTCCAAAGCCAGGACTTGATAATTGGAACCTCAAGGGCCGGGACTTGATATTTGATACTTCGATCCTCCAGGGCCAGGACTTGAAACTCGATACGTTGAAACTCCAGGGCCAGGACTTGATACTTGATAGTTGGAACATCCAGGGCCATGACTTGATACTTGATACTTGGAACCGCCAGGGCCAGGACTTGTTACTTGGAACCTCCATAGCCAGGACTTGATACGTGGAACCTCCCGGGCCAGGACATGATACTTGTAATCTCCAGGGCCAGGACTAGATACTTGAAACCTCCAGGGCCAGGACGTGATACTTGGAACTGCCAGGGCGTGGACTTGATACTTGATACTTGGAACCTCCAGAGCCAGGACTTGATACTTGGAACCTCCAGAGCCAGGACTTGATACCTGGAACCAAAGCCAGGACTTGACACTTGACACTTGGAACTGCCAGGGCCAGGACTTGATACTTGATACTTGGAACCTCCAGAGCCAGGACATGATACTTGGAACCGCCAGGGCCAGGACTTGATACTTGATACTTGGAACTGCCAGGGCCACGACTTGATACATGGAACCTCCAGGGCCAGGTCATGATACTTGGAACCTCCAGATTCAGGCCTTGATACTTGGAACCTCCAGGGCCAGGACTTGATACTTGGAACCTCCAGGGCCAGGACTTGATACTTGACACTTGGAAGTTCCAGGGCCAGGACTTGATACATGATACTTGGAACCTCCAGGGCCAGGACTTGATACGTGATACTTGGAAGTTCCATGGCCAGGACTTGATACTTGATACTTGGAACCGCCAGGGCCAGGACTTGATACTAGATACTTGGAACTGCCAGGGCCAGGACTTGATACTTGATACTTGGAAGTTCCAGGGCCAGGACTTGATACTTGATATTTGGAACTGCCAGGGCCAGGACTTGATATTTGATACTTGGAACTGTCAGAGCCAGGACTCGACACTTGAAACATCCAGGGCTAGGACATGATACTTGGGACCTCCAGGGCCAGGATATTTGGAACCTCCAGGACCAGGACTTGATACATGGTACTTGGACCCTCCAGGGCCAGGACTTGATACTTGATACTTGGAACTGCCAGGGCTAGGACTTGATACTTCATACTTGGAACTGCCAGAGCCAGGATTTGATACTTGGAACCCCCAGGGCCAGGACTTGATACTTGAAACCTCCAGGGCCAGGACTTGATACCTGGAACCTCCAGGGCCAGGACTTGATACTTGGAAACTCCAGGGCCCGGACTTGATACTTGATACTTCGAACCTCCAGGTCCAGGGCTTGATACTTGGAACCTCCAAAGCCAGGACTTGATAATTGGAACCTCCAGAGCTAGGACTTGATACTTGGAACCTTCAGAGCCAGGATTTGATACCTGGAACCTCCAGGGCCAGGTCTTGATACTTGGAACCTCCAGGGCCAGGACTTGATACTTGATACTTCGAACCTCCAGGTCCAGGGCTTGATACTTGGAATTTCCAGAGCCAGGACTTGATACTTGGAACCTCCAAAGCCAGGACTTGATAATTGGAACCTCAAGGGCCGGGACTTGATATTTGATACTTCGATCCTCCATGGCCAGGACTTGAAACTCGATACGTTGAAACTCCAGGGCCAGGACTTGATACTTGATAGTTGGAACATCCAGGGCCAGGGCATGATAGTTGTTACTTGGAACTTCCAGGGCCAGGACTTGATACTTGATAATTGATACTTGGAACCGCCAGGGCTAGGACCTGATACTTAATACTTGGAACTGCCAAGGACAGGACTTGATACTTGGGACAACCAGAGCCGGGACTTGATACTTGGAACCTTCAGGGCCAGGACTTGAGACTTGATACTTGGAAACTCCAGGGCCAGGACTTGATACTTGGAACCACCAGGGCCAGGACAAGACTTGGAACCTCCAGAGCCAGGACTTGATAGTTGGAACTGACAGTGCCAGGACTTGATACTTGGAACCACCAGGGCCAGGTCAAGACTTGGAACCTCCAGAGCCAGGACTTGATACTTGGAACCTCCAAAGCCAGGACTTGATACTTGGAACCTCCAGAGCTAGGACTTGATACTTGGACCCTCCAGGGCCAGGACTTGATTCTTGATACTTGGAAGCTCCGGGGCCAGGACTTGATACTTGATACTTGGAACTGCCAGGGCCATGACTTGATACTTGATACTTGGAACCGCCAGGGCCAGGACTTGTTACTTGGAACCTCCATAGCCAGGACTTGATACGTGGAACCTCCCGGGCCAGGACATGATACATGTAATCTCCAGGGCCAGGACTAGATACTTGAAACCTCCAGGGCCAGGACGTGATACTTGGAACTGCCAGGGCGAGGACTTGATACTTGATACTTGGAACCTCCAGAGCCAGGACTTGATACTTGGAAACTCCAGAGCCAGGACTTGATACCTGGAACCAAAGCCAGGACTTGACACTTGACACTTGGAACTGCCAGGGCCAGGACTTGATACTTGATACTTGGAACTGCCAGGGCCAGGACTTGATACTTGATACTTTGAACTGCCAGGGCCAGGACTTGATACTTGATACTTGGAACTGCCAGAGCCAGGACTTGATACTTGGAACCTCCAGAGCCAGGACATGATACTTGGAACCGCCAGGGCCAGGACTTGATACTTGATACTTGGAACTGCCAGGGCCACGACTTGATACATGGAACCTCCAGGGCCAGGTCATGATAATTGGAACCTCCAGATTCAGGCCCTGATACTTGGAACCTCCAGGGCCAGGACATGATACTTGGAACCTCCAGGGCCAGGACTTGATACGTGATACTTGGAAGTTTCATGGCCAGGACTTGATACTTGATACTTGGAACCGCCAGGGCCAGGACTTGATACTAGATACTTGGAACTGCCAGGGCCAGGACTTGATATTTGATACTTGGAACTGTCAGAGCCAGGACTCGACACTTGAAACATCCAGGGCTAGGACATGATACTTGGGACCTCCAGGGCCAGGACTTGATATTTGGAACCTCCAGGACCAGGACTTGATACATGGTACTTGGACCCTCCAGGGCCAGGAAATGATTCTTGATACTTGGAAGTTCCGGGGCCAGGACTTGATACTTGATACTTGGAACCGCCAGAGCCAGGACTTGTTACTTGGAACCTCCATGGCCAGGACTTGATACTTGGAACCTCCAGGGCCAGGACATGATACTTGTAACCTCCAGGGCCAGGACTAGATACTTGGAGCCTCCAGGGCCAGGACTTGATACTTGGAAACTCCAGGGCCAGGACTTGATACTTGATACTTGGAAGTTCCAGGGCCAGGACTTGATACTTGATACTTGGAACCTCCAGGGCCAGGACTTGATACTTGATACTTGGAACTGCCAGGGCTAGGACTTGATACCTCATACTTGGAACTGCCAGAGCCAGGATTTGATACTTGGAACCCCCAGGGCCAGGACTTGATACTTGAAACCTCCAGGGCCAGGACTTGATACCTGGAACCTCCAGGGCCAGGACTTGATACTTGGAACCTCCAGGGCCAGGACTAGATACTTGGAACCTCCAGGGCCAGGACTTGATACTTGGAAACTCCAGGGCCAGGACTTGATACTTGATACTTGGAAGTTCCAGGGCCAGGACTTGATACTTGATACTTGGAAACTCCACGGCCAGGACTTGATACTTGATACTTGGAAGTTCCAGGGCCAGGACTTGATACTTGATACTTGGAACTTCCAGAGCCAGGACTTGATACTTGGAACATCCAAAGCCAGGACTTGATACTTGGAACCTCCAGAGCTGGGACTTGATACTTGGAACCTTCAGAGCCAGGATTTGATACCTGGAACTTCCAGGGCCAGGACTTGATACTTGGAACCTCCAGGGCCAGGACTTGATACTTGGAACTTCCAGAGCCAGGACTTGATACTTGGAACCTCCAAAGCCAGGACTTGATAATTGGAACCTCAAGGGCCGGGACTTGATATTTGATACTTCGATCCTCCAGGGCCAGGACTTGAAACTCGATACGTTGAAACTCCAGGGCCAGGACTTGATAGTTGATAGTTGGAACATCCAGGGCCAGGGCTTGATAGTTGTTACTTGGAACTTCCAGGGCCAGGACTTGATACTTGATACTTGATACTTGGAACCGCCAGGGCTAGGACCTGATACTTGATACTTGGAACTGCCAAGGCCAGGACTTGATACTTGGGACAACCAGAGCCGGGACTTGATACTTGGAACCTTCAGGGCCAGGACTTGAGACTTGATACTTGGAAACTCCAGGGCCCGGACTTGATCCTTGGAACCAACAGGGCCAGGACAAGACTTGGAACCTCCAGAGCCCGGACTTGATAGTTGGAACTGCCAGAGCCAGGACTTGATACTTGGAATCACCAGGGCCAGGTCAAGACTTGGAACCTCCAGAACCAGGACTTGATACTTGGAACCTGCAGGACCAGGACTTGATATTTGGAAA
Organism: Mobula birostris; assembly: GCF_030028105.1. Classification (NCBI taxonomy): domain Eukaryota; kingdom Metazoa; phylum Chordata; class Chondrichthyes; order Myliobatiformes; family Myliobatidae; genus Mobula; species Mobula birostris. Next base: position 180,109 of record NW_027278496.1, read on the forward strand.
CTCCAGGGCCAGGACTTGATACATGGTACTTGGACCCTCCAGGGCCAGGACTTGATTCTTGATACTTGGAAGCTCCGGGGCCAGGACTTGATACTTGATACTTGGAACTGCCAGGGCCATGACTTGATACTTGATCCTTGGAACCGCCAGGGCCAGGACTTGTTACTTGGAACCTCCACAGCCAGGACTTGATACGTGGAACCTCCCGGGCCAGGACATGATACTTGTAACCTCCAGGGCCAGGACTAGATACTTGAAACCTCCAGGGCCAGGTCTTGATACTTGGAAACTCCAGGGCCAGGACTTCATACTTGATACTTCGAACCTCCAGGTCCAGGGCTTGATACTTGGAACTTCCAGAGCCAGGACTTGATACTTGGAACCTCCAAAGCCAGGACTTGATAATTGGAACCTCAAGGGGCGGGACTTGATATTTGATACTTCGATCCTCCAGGGCCAGGACTTGAAACTCGATACGTTGAAACTCCAGGGCCAGGACTTGATACATGATAGTTGGAACATCCAGGGCCAGGATTTGATACTAGATACTTGGAACTGCCAGGGCCAGGATTTGATGCTTTATACTTGGAACCGCCAGAGCCATTACTTGATACTTGATATTTGGAACTGCCAGGGCCAGGACTTGATAGTTGATACTTGGAACTGTCAGAGCCAGGACTCGACACTTGAAACATCCAGGGCTTGGACATGATCCTTGGGACCTCCAGGGCCAGGACTTGATACTTGGAACCTCCAGGACCAGGACTTGATACATGGTACTTGGACCCTCCAGGGCCAGGACTTGATTCTTGATACTTGGAAGCTCCGGGGCCAGGACTTGATATTTGATACTTGGAACTGCCAGGGCCATGACTTGATACTTGATACTTGGAAGCGCCAGAGCCAGGACTTGTTACTTGGAACCTCCATGGCCAGGACTTGATACTTGGAACCTCTAGGGCCAGGACATGATACTTGTAACCTCCAGGGCCAGGACTAGATACTTGGAACCTCCAGGGCCAGGACTTGATACTTGGAAACTCCAGGGCCAGGACTTGATACTTGATACTTGGAAGTTCCAGGGCCAGGACTTGATACTTGATACTTGGAACTGCCAGGGCTAGGACTTGATACTTCATACTTGGAACTACCAGAGCCAGGATTTGATACTTGGAACACCCAGGGCCAGGACTTGATACTTGGAACCTCCAGGGCCAGGACTAGATACTTGGAACCTCCAGGGCCAGGACTTGATACTTGGAAAGTCCAGGGCCAGGACTTGATACTTGATACTTGGAAGTTCCAGGGCCAGGACTTGATACTTGATACTTGGAACCTCCAGGGCCAGGACTTGATACTTGATACTTGGAACTGCCAGGGCTGGGACATGATACTTCATACTTGGAACTGCCAGAGCCAGGATTTGATACTTGGAACCCCCAGGGCCAGGACTTGATACTTGAAACCTCCAGGGCCAGGACTTGATACTTGATACTTCGAACCTCCAGGTCCAGGGCTTGATACTTGGAACTTCCAGAGCCAGGACTTGATACTTGGAACCTCCAAAGCCAGGACTTGATAATTGGAACCTCAAGGGCCGGGACTTGATATTTGATACTTCGATCCTCCAGGGCCAGGACTTGAAACTCGATACGTTGAAACTCCAGGGCCAGGACTTGATACTTGATAGTTGGAACATCCAGGGCCAGGGCATGATAGTTGTTACTTGGAACTTCCAGGGCCAGGACTTGATACTTGATACTTGATACTTGGAACCGCCAGGGCTAGGACCTGATACTTGATACTTGGAACTGCCAAGGCCAGGACTTGATACTTGGGACAACCAGAGCCGGGACTTGATACTTGGAACCTTCAGGGCCAGGACTTGAGACTTGATACTTGGAAACTCCAGGGCCAGGACTTGATAGTTGGAACCACCAGGGCCAGGACAAGACTTGGAACCTCCAGAGCCAGGACTTGATTGTTGGAACTGACAGAGCCAGGACTTGATACTTGGAACCACCAGGGCCAGGTCAAGACTTGGAACCTCCAGAACCAGGACTTGATACTTGGAACCTGCAGGACCAGGACTTGATATCTGGAAACTCCAGGGCCAGGACTTGATACATGGTACTTGGACCCTCCAGGGCCAGGACTTGATTCTTGATACTTGGAAGCTCCGGGGCCAGGTCTTGATACTTGATACTTGGAACTGCCAGGGCCATGACTTGATACTTGATACTTGGAACCGCCAGGGCCAGGACTTGTTACTTGGAACCTCCATAGCCAGGACTTGATACGTGGAACCTCCCGGGCCAGGACATGATACTTGTAACCTCCAGGGCCAGGACTAGATAGTTGAAACCTCCAGGGCCAGGACGTGATACTTGGAACTGCCAGGGCGAGGACTTCATACTTGATACTTGGAACCTCCAGAGCCAGGACTTGATACTTGGAACCTCCAGAGCCAGGACTTGATACCTGGAACCAAAGCCAGGACTTGACACTTGACACTTGGAACTGCCAGGGCCAGGACTTGATACTTGATACTTCGAACTGCCAGGGCCAGGACTTGATACTTGATACTTTGAACTGCCAGGGCCAGGACTTGATACTTGATACTTGGAACTGCCAGAGCCAGGACTTGATACTTGGAACCTCCAGAGCCAGGACATGATACTTGGAAGCGCCAGGGCCAGGACTTGATACTTGATACTTGGAACTGCCAGGGCCACGACTTGATACATGGAACCTCCAGGGCCAGGTCATGATACTTGGAACCTCCAGATTCAGGCCTTGATACTTGGAACCTCCAGGGCCAGGACTTGATACTTGGAACCTCCAGGGCAAGGACTTGATACTTGACACTTGGAAGTTCCAGGGCCAGGACTTGATACTTGATACTTGGAACCTCCAGGGCCAGGACTTGATACGTGATACTTGGAAGTTCCATGGCCAGGACTTGATACTTGATAGTTGGAACCGCCAGGGCCAGGACTTGATACTAGATACTTGGAACTGCCAGGGCCAGGACTTGATACTTGATACTTGGAACCGCCAGAGCCAGGACTTGATACTTGATATTTGGAACTGCCAGAGCCAGGACTTGATATTTGATACTTGGAACTGTCAGAGCCAAGACTCGACACTTGAAACATCCAGGGCTAGGACATGATACTTGGGACCTCCAGGGCCAGGACTTGATATTTGGAACCTCCAGGACCAGGACTTGATACATGGTACTTGGACCCTCCAGGGCCAGGACTTGATTCTTGATACTTGGAAGCTCCGGGGCCAGGACTTGATACTTGATACTTGGAACTGCCAGGGCCATGAATTGATACTTGATACTTGGAACCGCCAGAGCCAGGACTTGTTACTTGGAACCTCCATGGCCAGGACTTGATACTTGGAACTTCTAGGGCCAGGACATGATACTTGTAACCTCCAGGGCCAGGACTAGATACTTGGAACCTCCAGGGCCAGGACTTGATACTTGGAAACTCCAGGGCCAGGACTTGATCCTTGATACTTGGATGTTCCAGGGCCAGGACTTGATACTTGATACTTGGAACCTCCAGGGCCAGGACTTGATACTTGGAACCTCTATGCCAGGATATGATACTTGTAACCTCCAGTGCCAGGACTAGATACTTGGAGCCTCCAGGGCCAGGACTTGATACTTGGAAACTCCAGGGCCAGGACTTGATACTTGATACTTGGAAGTTCCAGGGCCAGGACTTGATACTTGATACTTGGAACCTCCAGGGCCAGGACTTGATACTTGATACTTGGAACTGCCAGGGCGAGGACTTGATACTTGGAACCTCCAAAGCCAGGACTTGATACTTGGAACCTCCAGAGCTAGGACTTGATACTTGGAACCTTCAGAGCCAGGATTTGATACCTGGAACCTCCAGGGCCAGGACTTGATACTTGGAACCTCCAGGGCCAGGACTTGATACTTGATACTTCGAACCTCCAGGTCCAGGGCTTGATACTTGGAACTTCCAGAGCCAGGACTTGATACTTGGAACCTTCAGAGCCAGGATTTGATACCTGGAACCTCCAGGGCCAGGACTTGATACTTGGAACCTCCAGGGCCAGGACTTGATACTTGATACTTCGAACCTCCAGGTCCAGGGCTTGATACTTGGAACTTCCAGAGCCAGGACTTGATACTTGGAACCTTCAGGGCCAGGACTTGAGACTTGATACTTGGAAACTCCAGGGCCCGGACTTGATACTTGGAACCACCAGGGCCAGGACAAGACTTGGAACCTCCAGAGCCAGGACTTGATAGTTGGAACTGCCGGAGCCAGGACTTGATACTTGGAACCACCAGGGCCAGGTCAAGACTTGGAACCTCCAGAACCAGGACTTGATACTTGGAACCTGCAGGACCAGGACTTGATATTTGGAAACTCCAGGGCCAGGACTTGATACATGGTACTTGGACCCTCCAGGCCCAGGACTTGATTCTTGATACTTGGAAGCTCCTGGACCAGGTCTTGATCCTTGATACTTGGAACTGCCAGGGCCATGACTTGATACTTGATACTTGGAACCGCCAGGGCCAGGACTTGTTACTTGGAACCTCCACAGCCAGGACTTGATACGTGGAACCTCCCGGGCCAGGACATGATACTTGTAACCTCCAGGGCCAGGACTAGATACTTGAAACCTCCAGGGCCAGGACTTGATACTTGGAAACTCCAGGGCGAGGACTTGATACTTGGTACTTGGTCCCTCCAGGACCAGGACTTGATTCTTGATACTTGGAAGCTCCGGGACCAGGACTTGTTCTTGATACATGGAACCTCCAGGGCCAGGACTTGATACTTGATACATGGAAACTCCAGGGCCAGGACTTGATACTTGGAACTCCAGAGCCAGGACTTGATACTTGGAACCCCCAGGGCCAGGACTTGATACTTGGAACTGCAGAGCCAGGACTTGATACTTGGAACCCCCAGGGCCAGGACTTGATACTTGAGACCTCCAGGGTCAGGACTTGATACTAGGGACCTCCAGGGCCAGGACTTGATACTTGATACTTGGAACCTCCAGGGCCAGGACTTGATATTTGATACTTGGTCCCCCCAGGGCCAGGACTTGATTCTTGATAGTTGGAAGCTCCAGGGCCATGACTTGATACTTGATACTTAGAACCACCAGGGCCAGGACTTGTTACTTGGAACCTCCATAGCCAGGACTTGATACGTGGAACCTCCCTGGCCAGGACATGATACTTGTAACCTCCAGGGCCAGGACTTGCTACTTGAAACCTCCAGGGCCAGGACTTGATACTTGGGACCTCCAGGGCCAGGACTTGATACTTGGGACCTCCAGGGCAAGGACTTGATACTTGATACTTGGAACCTCCAGGGCCAGGAATTGATAATTGATACTTGGAACCTCCAGGGCCAAGACTTGATACTTGAAACCTCCAGGGCCAGGACTTGATACCTGGGCCCTCCATGGCTAGGACTTGATACTTGATATTTCGAACCTCCAGGGCCAGGACTGAATACTTGGAACCTCCAGATCTAGGACTTGATACTTGGAACCTTTAGAGCCAGGATTTGATACCTGGAACCTCCAGGGCCAGGACTTGATACTTGGAACCTCCAGAGCCAGGACTTGATACTTGATATTTTGAACCTCCTGGGCCAGGACTTGATACTCGGAACCTTCAGAGCCAGGACTTGATGCTTGGAACCTCCAAAGCCAGGACTTGATACTTGGAACCTCAAGGGACGGGACTTGATATTTGATACTTCGATCCTCCAGGGCCAGGACTTGAAACTCGATACGTTGAAACTCCAGGGCCAGGACTTGATACTTGATAGTTGGAACCTCCAGGGCCAGGACTTGATATTTGTTACTTGGAACCTCCAGGGCTAGGACTTGATACTTGATACTTGATACTTGGAACCGCCAGGGCCAGGACTTGAGACTTGATACTTAGAAACTCCAGGGCCAGGACTTGATACTTGGAGCAACCAGGGCCAGGACAAGACTTGGAACCTCCAGAGCCAGGACTTGATATTTGGAACTGCCAGAGCCAGGACTCGATACTTGGAACCACCAGGGCCAGGTCAAGACTTGGAACCTCCAGAGCCAGGCCTTGTTACTTGGAACCTCCATAGCCAGGACTTGATACTTGGAACCTGCAGGGCCAGGACATGATACTTGTAACCTGCAAGGCCAGGACTAGATACTTGAAACCTCCAGGGCCAGGACTTGATACTTGGAAACTCCAGGGCCCGGACTTGATACTTGAAACCTCCAGGGCCAGGACTTGATACTTGGGACCTCCAGGGCCAGGACTTGATACTTGGAAACTCCAGGACTAGGACTTGATACATGCTACTTCGTGCCTCCAGAGCCAGGACTTGATACTTAGAAACTCCAGAGCCAGGACTTGATACTTGGAACCTCCAGGGCCAGGACTTGATACTTGATACATGGAACCTCCAGGGCCAGGACTTGATACTTGTAACGCCAGAGCCAGGACTTGATACTTGGAACCTCCAAAGCCAGGACTTGATACTTGGAACCTCCAGAGCTAGGACTTGATACTTGGAACCTTCAGAGCCAGGATTTGATACCTGGAACCTCCAGGGCCAGGACTTGATACTTGGAACCTCCAGGGCCAGGACTTGATACTTGATACTTCGAACCTCCAGGTCCAGGGCTTGATACTTGGAACTTCCAGAGCCAGGACTTGATACTTGGAACCTCCAAAGCCAGGACTTGATAATTGGAAAATCAAGGGGCGGGACTTGATATTTGATACTTCGATCCTCCAGGGCCAGGACTTGAAACTCGATACGTTGAAACTCCAGGGCCAGGACTTGATACTTGATAGTTGGAACATCCAGGGCCAGGACTTGATACTAGATACTTGGAACTGCCAGGGCCAGGACTTGATACTTTATACTTGGAACCGCCAGAGCCAGGACTTGTTACTTGGAACCTCCATGGCCAGGACTTGATACTTGGAACCTCTAGGGCCAGGACATGATACTTGTAACCTCCAGGGCCAGGACTAGATACTTGGAACCTCCAGGGCCAGGACTTGATACTTGGAAACTCCAGGGCCAGGACTTGATACTTGATACTTGGAAGTTCCAGGGCCAGGTCTTGATACTTGATACTTGGAACCTCCAGGGCCAGGACTTGATACTTGATACTTGGAACTGCCAGGGCTAGGACTTGATACTTCATACTTGGAACTGCCAGAGCCAGGATTTGATACATGGAACCCCCAGGGCCAGGACTTGATACTTGAAACCTCCAGGGCCAGGACTTGATACCTGGAACCTCCAGGGCCAGGATTTGATACTTGGAACCTCCAGGGCCAGGACTAGATACTTGGAAACTCCAGGGCCAGGACATGATACTTGGAAACTCCAGGGCCAGGACTTGATACTTGATACTTGGAAGTTCCAGGGCTAGGACTTGATACTTGGAACCTCCAGGGCCAGGACTTGATACTTGATACTTGGAACTGCCAGGGCTAGGACTTGATACTTCATACTTGGAACTGCCAGAGCCAGGATTTGATACTTGGAACCCCCAGGGCCAGGACTTGATACTTGAAACCTCCAGGGCCAGGGACTTGATACCTGGAACCTCCAGGGCCAGGACTTGATACTTGGAACCTCCAGGGCCAGGACTTGATACTTGATACATCGAACCTCCAGGTCCAGGGCTTGATACTTGGAACTTCCAGAGCCAGGACTTGATACTTGGAACCTCCAAAGCCAGGACTTGATGCTTGGAACCTCCAGAGCTAGGACTTGATACTTGGAACCTTCAGAGCCAGGATTTGATACCTGGAACCTCCAGGGCCAGGTCTTGATACTTGGAACCTCCAGGGCCAGGACTTGATACTTGATACTTCGAACCTCCAGGTCCAGGGCTTGATACTTGGAACTTCCAGAGCCAGGACTTGATACTTGGAACCTCCAAAGCCAGGGCTTGATAATTGGAACCTCAAGGGCCGGGACTTGATATTTGATACTTCGATCCTCCAGGGCCAGGACTTGAAACTCGATACGTTGAAACTCCAGGGCCAGGCCTTGATACTTGATAGTTGGAACATCCAGGGCCAGGGCATGATAGTTGTTACTTGGATCTTCCAGGGCCAGGACTTGATGCTTGATACTTGATACTTGGAACCGCCAGGGCTAGGACCTGATACTTAATACTTGGAACTGCCAAGGCCAGGACTTGAGACTTGATACTTGGAAACTCCAGGGCCAGGACTTGATACTTGGAACCACCAGGGCCAGGACAAGACTTGGAACCTCCAGAGCCAGGACTTGATAGTTGGAACTGACAGAGCCAGGACTTGATACTTGGAACCACCAGGGCCAGGTCAAGACTTGGAACCTCCAGAACCAGGACTTGATACTTGGAACCTGCAGGACCAGGACTTGATATTTGGAAACTCCAGGGCCAGGACTTGATACATGGTACTTGGACCCTCCAGGGCCAGGACTTGATTCTTGATACTTGGAAGCTCCGGGGCCAGGACTTGATACTTGATACTTGGAACTGCCAGGGCCATGACTTGATACTTGATACTTGGAACCGCCAGGGCCAGGACTTGTTACTTGGAACCTCCATAGCCAGGATTTGATACTTGGAACCTCCAGGGCCAGGACTAGTTACTTGGAACCTCCAGGGCCAGGACATGATACTTGGAAACTCCAGGGCCAGGACTTGATACTTGATACTTGGAAGTTCCAGGGCTGGGACTTGATACTTGATACTTGGAACCTCCAGGGCCAGGACTTGATACTTGATACTTGGAACTGCCAGGGCTAGGACTTGATACTTCATACTTGGAACTGCCAGAGCCAGGATTTGATACTTGGAACCCCCAGGGCCAGGACTTGATACTTGAAACCTCCAGGGCCAGGACTTGATACCTGGAACGTCCAGGGCCAGGACTTGATACTTGGAACCTCCAGGGCCAGGACTTGATACTTGATACTTCGAACCTCCAAGTCCAGGGCTTGATACTTGGAACTTCCAGAGCCAGGACTTGATACTTGGAACCTCCAAAGCCAGGACTTGATGCTTGGAACCTCCAGAGCTAGGACTTGATACTTGGAACCTTCAGAGCCAGGATTTGATACCTGGAACCTCCAGGGC